>NC_037675.1:97734871-98034871 GCF_003255815.1 Theropithecus gelada | reverse complement strand
CTTATGTACATGAATGAAAATTGATCAAATGGGGAAGGTGAGATATGGTGGAAAGGAGAGGAAGAGAGAGTAACGCCATTTGCTTATGAAGTCAGTTATGAAATAAAAGTACCTAATATTATAAATGAGTATCTCTTACTATTCAACAATGCTACTGGCCGGGCGCGGTGGCTCAAGCCTGTAATCCCAGCACTTTGGGAGGCCGAGACGGGCGGATCACGAGGTCAGGAGATCGAGACCATCCTGGCTAACACGGTGAAACCCCGTCTCTACTAAAAAATACAAAAAACTAGCCGGGCGCGGTGGCGGGCGCCTGTAGTCCCAGCTACTCAGGAGGCTGAGGCAGGAGAATGGCGTGAACCCGGCAGGCGGAGCTTGCAGTGAGCTGAGATCCGGCCACTGCACTCCAGCCTGGGCGGCAGAGCGAGACTCCGTCTCAAAAAAAAAAAACAAACAAACAAAAAAAAAAAAAAACAAAAAAAAAAACAATGCTACCAATCTTACTCTCCCCTAGATATGAGGATTTATTCAGTAAGTAAATTATATTGAGTTCTACAGTTACCTGCCTCCCTAAGTGACCAAAGAGCTGTGAGTTAACAGGCCACCGTTGGGGATAAATTGTGAAAGTTTAACTGGTTAGTCTAAACACAAAACAGCATTAAGCTACTTTGCTTTGTTTGCTTCTATATCCAGATCAAGTTTGGTAGCAAGAGACCTCAAAGCCAAAGAGTCATAAATATTCTATCATAATTTTTAATAAAAGAAATAAAACAAAGAACATACTACAGAAAGAAACATACACACATACTTTGCAGTCAGACTTAGGTCCAATTCACAGTTCATACTACATGACCCAGGGCAAGGTTCTTAACTCCTCAGTTTCTGCTATTAAAAGACAATACCCATGGGTTGCTGGAACATTAAATATAAAAAGGACTGGTACAGTGTTATGCAAATAGCAGTTAATAAAAGGAAGCTATTTATAAGAGTCCAAACAAAACATTCATAGATCTTGACTCCTAGACACTTGTTACTTACTAGGCAAGAAAGTGCTATTTTACTAATGCAAACTTAGAAATACTCTAAATGATCTCAAATACAGGGTAGATGTAATCATACTGTAGCTAGATAAAGAGATATTAAACAGCCACTAAAAATATAATTTGGATAGATGGTCACGATATGTTAACACAAGAAAAGGCAGGTCACAAAATAGCAAGTTTCATCAAAAACCTTTTAAAAATCTGTATGTGGTAACATGCACTGAACAGTCTGTGTATAAATAAAATGTTAAAAGTAGGTTTGCTGTGAAATTATAGTTACTTCATCTGATAGAATTTTTGGACTAAAAAACAAATTTCCAATCATTAATGATTCTCTTTATATTCTAGATGACTATATTTAAAGAAATAATACCTTAAGAAATAATAAAACATCTTATATTCAAATTTACTTAAAATTTACATAGGATGGTTCCAAATATCAGTACTGTCATGGAAATAGAACTTAAAAAGGAAATCTGAATATAGGATTCTGAGAAACCTAATTATCTGTTTATAAATAGCTGTTAATAGCTATTTGATTATGAATTAAATATTAATAAGAAATAGCAAAGTTCTAAAGAACATAATCTACTTTCACTTCTGAAAACATAAAATCTTTATATACTTTTTAAAAAAAATTATTATTTTGTAAGAGACAGGGTCTCGTTCTGTCACTCAGACTGAAGTGCAATGACACAATCATAAGTTCACTGCAGCCTTGAACTACTGGGCACATGTGATCTTCCCACCTCAGCCTCTCGAGTAGCTAGGACTGTAAGACGCATGCCACCATACCCGGCTAATTAAAATTTTTTTTTAGAGACGGAGTCTTGCTGTGTTGCCCAGGATGGTCTTGAACTCCCAGCCTCAAAGGATCCTCCTACCTCAGCCTCACAAGTCACTGGGATTACAAGCTTGAGCCACCATTCCTGGGTCCAAAGTGTTTATATTTTTTGTATGTGATAAATTTACATTTAAGTACAATTGATTTAACCCCTTAATAATACAACACTAAAGGACAATTAGAAAGCAAATGTTTAACTTGATATTTTAGGTTTGTTTTCCTGAGGCTAATCTCTAGCTGAGATACTTTAGTTTTAAAATAAAACTGCTTGATGGAAAATTTTACAATAAATATGTTAACATGCACTGAACAGTCTGTGTATAAATAGTACACTGAGAATAGTACATGTTTGTCAATTTTTATCTAGTTAACTAAATTTTTAGTAAACCATTAGGTTAAGAATAAAACATTTTTAAAATAACATCACGTTTAAGCCTTAAAAACTGATTTTACACCCCTCCTCATTTACCTACCTATCCCCAAGTTGTGAATAATAATGATGTTATGTGATAACAAAAGCCAATATGAGCATTTATTATATGCCAGGAGCTAGTCTAAACCACCCTTTACATGTATTGGCTCATTTAATCCTCACGAAATACCTAATAAAATAGGTAAAAATACTGCCACAATTTTAGAGATGAGACAAATCAAGAACAAGATGTTTGCCATGTAACTTGCTCAAATTTCACAGGCAGGAAACAGTAGAGCCTGAATTTGAACAAGGAAGTCCACTCCAGAGTCCTTGCCTTTAATTAACTTCAATGCTTTTGTATTACAATATATTCTGTTTTAAGAAACAAAACATTATAAAATTAAAGTCTTCTGTGTATTAATTTCATTCCTTTCCTCCCAACCCCAATCCCAGACAACCAGCCATTTTCCTGAATGCAGTGGTTATCATTCTGTAATATATACTTTTATTTCATATTCTCTCCTAAATACATTGTTTTTTAAGTTTTTAAACTTGTAATCTTTATATGGAAGTATCAAGTGAGACACACATACGTGTGCTTTTTTATTCAACATATTAGTATATGCAGTTGTAGTTCATTTATTTTCACTGCTACATACTGTGAAGTATTCCATTATAAGAATAAACCATCTATTTTTGAAATCACCTAAAGAAAAATGTAATTTGTATCTGTGCACTAAAATTCCAATATGCTCACTAAAGTTCAAATAAGGAAAAAATAGCTCTAAGTTATTCAAAAGAAGCACTAACACTAGAAAAATGTAATGCAAAATATTAACTCAGTGACCTCTGTTCATGACCTCCTTTATACTCAGCAACTTTTGGTTTTTAAATAAAATACATGTTATATTTCTCACATTCATCCAAAAAAGCGATTTTCATTTTTTAAAAGTCTCACATAATTTACCTGACCCACATATTTCCTTACTAATTTAATTGAGTTTACTTTTTAAAGGAAAGAAAATTAAATACTGATGTGGGATTTTTAAATGAATAAGAATAAAAAGTGCTTAAAGAGAATATGGGTATATACAAAGTAAGGATATGAAGCATCACTACTAATCCTTCTAAAATCTAAAGCAACTGTGTGCAAGAAAACTGATTAGAGTCAGATTTCACATAATGAAACTGCTCCATGAAACCCATGAAACAGATTCTTAAAAAGCTGTCATCTATTTCAAATATGACTTATTAACTGAGCCTAAATTCTGAAATAATGATAGTCCAGATGCATAAAACATTATGTTAGTAATGCTTTTGTAAGTACTTTCTAAATTTACCTTTTTCTTTTTCTGAAGCACATGATTAGGTAGTAGTTGATGGAGTTGCTTTCTTTTTACATGCATTGCAGCAATTTTCATATCCACCTCAAACATCTTGCTGTTTATTGCTTGCCTATAAACTATACAATTAGGAAATTGTTACAAGAAATAGAAACATTTTAATAAAGGCAGTTAAACTCACTCCAGAGAAACTATTCTAAGTAGGGATCCTTTTTCCATCAATACTGCATACCTGTAAATCAGTCAAGACCTATTCCTAATCTGACATAATTCATTGCCTGAGTAAACTCCTTTTACCACAAGATGCGCTGAATAAAAGCACAAAATGTATTAATTCTTCCAGTGTAGTAACTCTTTAAATAGCTCTTAAAGTAGTAACTCTAAAGAGTAACTCTTTAAGAAATGGCAGAAATGAGGGGAAAAGGGTTTCTTAAACTCATACCCTTTTATGCTACCAGTACTATTGTTTAAAACTTTACCCAAGTATGTAACACATGCTGTAAAATAAGTCAAACTTATTAAACTATACCTATAGGTACCTTTACAAGAATCTGCAAGATAAAACTAAGTAATGACATACTTTCTATATATAGTAATAACTTAAATAATAGAGGTCACAGGTACAAAAAGAAAATGCTACAATTAAATAAATTCAAATTATTTAGATCCAGAGGGCCCCAAAAGGTAAAAGTCGGTCATACAAAACATATTTATGAAACATCTATACTTGATTTGTACTGTTCTAGACACTGGAGATAAGCAGTGAACAAAGACCAATGTAGCCTCAAAGGGTCTACATTACAGTAGGGAGAATAGAATAAACAAGAAAAAAATAAAACCTAAACTACAGTCCATGTCAGATGATGATAAGTATTACTGAGAAAAACTACACAAGGAGTAGGATAGGAAGCTCAGCCTGGAAACTGAGTTGACATCTGACTGAAGATTTAAATGAACATGAGGATGTAAGCTGAGAGTACCTGGTGAAATAGCATTCCAGAGAAAGCAAACATCAAGAACAAAATGCCCTAAGCAGGAGAAAATGCCTGGAACATTTGAGAAACAACAAAAATGCCAATGGAGAAGATGACAAGTAGAAATCCATAATCCCTTATGTGCAACTCTAAAATCCTAAAAACTCCCAACACACACGTTTTTCTAAGATAGGAAACAAAATTCATCTAGTAACAAACCCTGTTCTGAACTACTTGTGGCTGTGGCTATTTGGTCTTTATCTTTTGCTCCATGTGAGTATCAATGGTTCCCTGCAGAAATGATACTGTCTTTCAGTACCAAATACCGCTCCAGGCCTCAATGGGTATATTACTAACTGTATTACCTTTCTGGCTCCAAAACTTACAAATAAAGGATTGTGAACTTATAATAGGAGGTAAGGTCACAGACATAATGAAAAGGGCAGATCAGGCAGAAGTTTGCAAACCACAGTAAGGACTTGGACTTTTATTCTGAGTAGATACTCAGATACTCAAAGCTTTTAAGCAGGCAAGACATGATCTGGCTTAAAAATATCATTTGGACTCTAGGTAAGAACAGCTGAAGGCGTGAGCGCAAAAGAGAACGTTTTGGCAATGACAGTGATCCAACAGCACTATAGTGGCTAGGACTTAGGGTGAAAACAGTGGGATTAGTACTAAGTAGCAGAAACCTCAATATATTCTGAAAGAGGAAGCAAAAAGATTTTATAATGGATTAACATGGAGTAGGGTCAAAGACTGATTCCAAGGTGTCTAGGTTGAACAACCAAAATTACTTGAAAAGAAACTGGTAGGGGTTGGGAGTGAACATTTGTGTGCTGAATATGTGAAATCTATTTTTTTTAAAAATCCCATAAAGTATTGGATTAAAGTGTTTCAATATACAGGACAACTAAATTTTCCTTCCCAAAATATCTAAAACATCCTTGAAAATCTTGATGGTTCATTAGTGTAATCTTTGATAAACATCTTAATTTGAACGCAACATACAGAACAAATTTCTAATCCAGGTAGGTATCCGTGACTTACTAGTTCATAAGTAAGTTAACATCAGAATTTTTACTTCAGGAAAAAATACTTCTGTGGTGTTCAGCAGGTGGAGTATCACCCTACATACGACATTCTAAAAATCTGTAGAGGTCTTTTTGTTGTTGTATTGATTAAAAGGTACTATGGCTAGAAACATATATATATATATATATATATATATATATCCTTCAACGTGGACAGTTCTACCCAACACAGAATTATACCATGTCCTTCCTACATTCCTAACACAAAAAACCTACTTAGCAATTATTTAAACAAGAAATCACTTCAATTCTACATTTTAAAAATGGAGTATTTAAAATAAAAAACAAGAAAAAAAACCAAACAAAAAACGGAGTATTTTAATTTGAAATTTTCAGGAATACAACTACCACCAAGCATATCAAAATTAGGTCTCTTTTTATTTGCAACTTTCACTCTTACAAGGTCACCAATGCTAACGCTGCTGGTGATACCTGAATCACCACAGACAACACCGGTATTGATCAGAATTTATAGATGTCACACTGCTAGCGAATCCACATAAAGTGTAATCACTTGACACTTAAGTTATCTTCTAGCGTCATTGTATCTGAGCAGTGACATATTGAAATACATATTCTTTTCCTTTTATTTTCTCCTTTGTATCACAGTTAGTGCACGATACTGACTTTTTAACAAACTGGCACTAATTTTTTTCTCTCCTGTAACTAGGTAAAAAAATTCTTAATTTTAAGTCTATATGTTCTCCAGGGAAAACTCCTCATCGTGAATAAAAATGCCACTTAGATTTTTTTTAATGGGAGAGAGAAGGACAGTGTCTGAGAAAAGGATTAGTCCTTAAAGTAGATGTGCAGTTGTCCCTATGTGTAGTATTCGCCATTCCCATGAAAAGTTGTGCACCTACATATAGACTCATTCTCTCAACTACATCCACCATTTGGTCTTTAGTTAAAATGAACTACCTTTCATCTTAGAGTACAGGTCAATCTGAAATCTACACTTAATCAGCCTATTTCCCACCTATGCATTAACATTTGAATCTGTATTTGAGACATAGTAGGAAAATTTCTCCAGGTCATCACAAGTTATGCTTCATTGATTTCTCAGGTTCAAGATGATGAAGGCAGTCAGACACAGATTCAGTCTAGACAACCATATATTCAAGTTGTTTCCCATTTTTTAGGAAATTAAGGAGAAGTCAAGTTTGGAATGGTTCTACTTAACTTTAAGGTTGCCACAATAGCGAAAAATCACGTATATACAGGTTGAGTATCACTAATCCAAAAATCTGAAACTGAAACTTCTACAAAATGCAAAAATTTGTGAGTGCCAACATGCCACTTAAAGGAAATGCTCATTGAAGTATTCAAATTTCCTATTTTCAGACTAGGGATGCTCAACTGGTAAGTGTAATGTAAACATTCCAAAATCTGAAAAAAATCCTAAACACTTCTGGTCCCAAGCATTGCGGATAAGGAATACTCAATCTGTATTAAACTAATACAAAACCATTATTCTGATGACAGTTCAATATTCGCAAGTAATTTCAATAATTATTGTAAATATCACTATGGTGTGCATCAAGACAATTTCAAATATGCAAGAACTGAAGTGTTTTGATTATCCAAGTAAAGACATACCTGTATCTGTGAAAGACTGAATATCATAGGTGAGATCAACACTGAGGTTTTCAGAGTTTTCTGTTTTTTTAAACACTAACCCAATCACCCACATCGTGCGAAATTCTTCCCTGCAAAGAAGAGCATTACCATAGTTTATCTGGATTTCATGAAAACGTAGCTATCAATGTGGCTGACAATCTGAGACATGGAAAAACTTGTAATACAAATGTATGAGCAAACTAAAAGTTCTAAGCCCAAGCTCCATCAAAATGCAAAGTTCTCACCAACACCTGTCCTCTATATTCCTACTACAACATAAACAGAGATCCAGGAGAAATACAGTCTTATTAACTGTACATTGATAGTCAATGTCCTTAATGATGATTCTAAAGAACCAAATCCACTGAAATCAAAGAAAAATTATCTTTAAACTAATGAAGGAAAAAGACTTTTTAGAAAGTCTGGGAAAAAAAGGATTTTCTAAATACAGAAATTTAACTAGAACTTAATAGCTATTTCTTAAACTTCAAAAATTCATTTTAAAAGGCCACATGAACAGAAGCATAATACCAGGAGTAATTTGTGATTTAGCTACTTTTGAACATTTAACAGTGTATCTACTGAATGGAACATCAAACAGTCTCATAATAATTAAGATTAGAATTACCACAAAATGTAAAAAAACTCTTATCATATAATTACAAAATTAAAAACATCTATATAATCATTAAGAATACTGTGTAACACAAATTTAATGATCCTTCCACTTATCTTTTTTTAATGCTGCTTTATTTTTTAAAATAAGCTTATTACTAGTACTCTCCAACTCTCCAATGCAACAAAGTATAGTCTAGTCTCATATTAACAGCAAGCAATCAAATCAGCAACTAACCTATATAAATAAAAGACCTCTAAAAAGGCAAACTGACTCTGCTTTTACGTACGTTAGCTTCTCAACAGTCCAGAATCAAGCATAAATCAGATTTTTATAAGTTCATATCAAAATGTTTGTTCCCTTTTAACAAAAAATTAAGATAAAAAGCAAAGACTGATGTATGGTATACCAGCTATTCTGACAACTACTGTACAAAACAGGAGAAGAAAATATTAAGAAGGAATGGTAAAGACAGTATTAACGGAAAACTGCAGAATGTGAACTCTAGCTAATAGGCACCTCATCACTGGAAGAATATCAGGAAAAAAAATGTGTGCTGATTTTTCTCATAAAACAGTCTTTCTTTTCAATGTTTCTGATCAGAAAAACTAAGTTACAAGTTCTAAATTGTCTATTAGCCATATGTAGTCAACAGAATAGTGATACTGGTTATAAAAATTGCCTGTAAAAGCGTCTATGAATAAAAATTGGAAATGGGAAGAAGAAATTAAATTAGAAAAGGGCTTACTTGTCGGGATTTTCTTTGGGTGCTGGAAATGACTGGGGATTCACATGAGCCAGTGTAATAAATTCATTCTTCTCCAAGCTTCCAACCAGGATTCGGATTTTTGATTCCACCAAGCCCACCCTGAACAAATGTCACTTAGTATTAACAAAAAGTTTTGGTTAACTTAAAAATAAATAAAAAAATGCACATACCAGGGCATTTCAACTGGCTGAACTCCCACAAATAAAATCAGAAGCCTTAAGTTCTACCCCAAATTGCCAAACAACAGGGAAAAAAGAGCCAAGAAACACTCCATTCACACCAGCAAGGCTGCAAAAGTTCTCCCCACAGAAATTTTAAGAAAAACAAGCTGTAAGTGCAATTTAAATATACAATTAAGAAATGATGCATGGATCTCTAAAAAGCAAACAAAAAAATAAGTTGCATATGGATCCCCTGATTTCTATGTTTTCACTACACACAGTAAAGCAGCTCCATTTGTGAACAAATCAAACCAAACTAGAAGTTTTAAGGACTTCCTCCCATCTCCTACTGTGTTCAGTGGCTATGTGATTCATTCTGAAGTTTGCTTTTTCTGTAAAGTCTATTCTTATACTCACCATTCTAGGCGTTGTTTTTCTGTTGGTGCACTTGCTAGAAGTACAATATAATGCCTTTGAAGATAAAGACAACATGCTATTTATTTTATTTACATGTTTTGTGCTGGATATTAGACCATAAAGTAATAAGCTTCCTTACAATTATAGATCCACATCAATTTAGCAAGGGGCACTACAATCTCAATATGCACATAAAATCATATATGCTAAATTCCACGTTTCTAACTACTAGTGAGTTTAATTCTTCTGAAAAAAGCAGTGACTTTATGAATAATTACCGAAAAGCAGCTTAATTGAAGAAGTATAAATAAGCATTAATAGTTTTGCTCAATGACACCGATTGAGTGCTCTGCCTTAAAGAGCTGCTCACTAAAATATAATCTACTTAAAAATGTTTCAATGGAATCAAAACACCATGGCTTTAGACACAACAATTTATCACTAAATATACACACTACAACAGTAACTTCAAAAACAGTATCGAACACATCATGCTTTTAAATTCAAATTAAACAGTAGTGAAAATTAAACTAAATACTACAGTTAGGCCCTGTGATTTTTTTCCCAATTAACAGTATACGTTTCTATAATCAAAAAAGAAAAAAAAAATCACTAACATGACAGCAACAAAGAAATCCGATTTTTATCCAAAACTCAATCCCATTCATATTAGACAAAAGCCAAGTTTTCACTTCAGAAAATAGCATCATGATCAAATAAATACTGAAGTCTTTTTAAAACTATTTACAACTCAAATGTAACTACTATGATTCAGTTTTCTTTTTTTTTTTTTTTTTTTTGAGACGGAGTCTCGCTGTGTCGCCCAGGCTGGAGTGCGGTGGCGCGATCTCGGCTCACTGCAAGCTCCGCCTCCTGGGTTCACGCCATTCTCCCGCCTCAGCCTCCGAGTAGCTGGGACTACAGGCGCCCGCCACCTCGCCCGGCTAAGTTTTTTTTTTTTTTTTGTATTTTTAGTAGAGACGGGGTTTCACCGTGTTAGCCAGGATGGTCTCGATCTCCTGACCTCGTGATCCGCCCGTCTCGGCCTCCCAAAGTGCTGGGATTACAGGCTTGAGCCACCGCGCCCGGCCTGATTCAGTTTTCTAAGACTAAAAAAGTTCAATCCAATATACTCTTCTATAGTACCCAGTGCTGGGAGCCAAATTTCACACCAGAATCTCTACAGCAAAAAGCAAACTGACATCATCTAGTATTGATAAGTATTGATACTAGTTTCAAAAGTAGCAGTATCACCAAAATTTTAAAATTATTTTACTCTTTGAAAAGTCTACCTAATACTTTCTAACACATTTTATAAGTGTAGTTTCTAACCAAGAGCAAAAATCTGACCTAAACCCAGAGAAAAAAACTACCAAACCTATTTAAAAAAATGTATTTGAAAAATGGTTTCAATTCTTCACAGCTATGTAATCCTAGGCAATTCTAAGTCTTATGTACATCGTCTGTAAAATGGGATAATAGTACACATTCTACTGGCAGAGGTATGTAAAGTTCAATGGAGTTAACTTGAAGTCTATAAACTTAAGGTAACAGAGATAGATATATAAAAAACAAGGAATATAGAGCCATGTGAATATGCAGTCCAAACCCCTACAAACCAATACTTCCTTTACCAGTTTAATTTGCTCAGCATTATTTGGAAAATGTCAAATACATGAGCAAGCACAGATGGCCCAAATAAGTCAACAAAAGTCATATAAAAGCATTAAAAATTCATGTATTTTATGTATAGAAAAATCCATACTCGGAGTTCCAAATGCTCTTAAATCAAAATCCTAACAAGCTCAGTAACCTGATTTCTAGGTCCCTAAAATATTAAAAATGGCTAACTGGTTTAAAAAAAAAAAAAAGGTAAAGAACATGCAGAAAGAGCTCTCTCACAAAAGTACAGCAACTTATAACAGGAGACAATGAAGTACAGAAATCAGGCACGTACACAAAAACACAAAGCTGTCTGGGTCCATCTAAGGGCAGGGACAAAACTCCCGCAGTCTCTAAATCACTCTTACAACACATTATTAAAATGGAAATTCTTAATAACCACCTTAGTCTTCAACAAAACCTTAAATGATATACAATGTTCTTTATTTATAAAGAGGAAATACACAATCCATTTGGACACGGTTTTGTTGGCAATTCAAAGTTCTGAATCCTAGAGTTCAACATTACTTCTTACCGAAATCCAAAAGGGAAAGAGTACCTACTCTGTACATATCTTACACACAAATGCAAATATTCACATATAGGTAGAAATGTTAATTCTAACAAGTATTTACGCTGAAGTTAAATGTCCTTTACTCAGCCACATTTAAACAAATTTGAGTTGAGAGATATAAAATGCAATAGTTAAGTTTAATAAAAAATAACCTGCAAATATCTTGAGTCATTAGGAATTCATTTACAAAACAAAATTCCAACTGCATCCTCTAAACATCTCTATTTTTAATTTTTAAAACCAGGACTGGTACTCAATTCTTAAGGTCCCAATCAGACCACAGAAACCTAGTGTACATGTACATCTAAATTAGGCTACATTTTGTTGATGTACCAAAAAACGATCCCCTATTTTACAAGTGCCATGTTTAAACTGTCATGTTTATGATGCTCAAATGCCTCCATGTGAGACTTTGAAGTCTTAATGCAATTGCCATGACCTTTTCCCCAAATTAAAAAAAAATTCAGTTTCCCTAGCCGGGCGAGGTGGCGGGCGCCTGTAGTCCCAGCTACTCGGGAGGCTGAGGCAGGAGAATGGCGTGAACCCGGGAGGCGGAGCTTGCAGTGAGCTGAGATCCGGCCACTGCACTCCAGCCTGGGCAACAGAGCGAGACTCCGTCTCAAAAAAAAAAAAAAAAAAAAAAAAAAAAAAATTCAGTTTCCAATAAAAATAGTTTAAAATAGTTAAAAGTAAATTTAACTATAAAAAGATATCCCAAAATAATTAGTATTTATGCAAAGTGTCCTAAAAACAATTAATTTAGTTACTGTATTACCTAACTCCTATTTGCAAAACAAATTCTCTAAGTGAATCTCTTGAAGACCATTTCATCTCACCTGGGAAGATAACTCAGATACATACAAAAAGCTGGCACATCTTAGTCAAAAATGTTTGTAAGTCTCTATCTACGTAATTCAAGACCAAGATTTAGTTTCCTGTTTTTAACTTTTTTAAACAAATTTAAGGTTACTATATATACACATGAAATTATAAAATCATCTTGCACCTTAGAGAATACACTGGTTTACCTAATACTTTTCCTTTATTCCTAGTGAAATCTAACACCTGAAGTAAGTATTCACATTTCCTAATGTCAGTGATTTACTGCTAGTTACTTGTTAACTCGAATTGTCTCAGAGGCGGCATTTAAAAAACTGTTTTTCTTAGAACTCCAAAAATTTCACAAAACAATGTTACCCCTTTTTGTTAAGGAACACTGACATGTCTTTCTGGAAGATGATTAGTTTGCCTTTTAAGACAAATGAGATTTTTCTCCATGGTTCTGGCTCCTTCCAAGAATGTCAGGTGTATTTCACATGATTTAAAATCCTACACATATCAACAGGCAGTATTTCATGATATGCCTCAAATAAGATTGAATCAACTCTGACTTATAGGAAGACTAAACATTTCCATTTGGTTGTACAGTCAATCTTTGGGGTATTTTACATGAGGATGTTTTTAAAAATTCAAATCTGTGAATACCTCCAAAAGCCTAATGATTGTCATCACTTTATCTTAGACGCAAATTTCTGGAGAACAATTAAAAATATAAATAGAATTTGGTATGGATAAAAATAGCCCACTGTCATATTTCAAAGGTTTTCAGAAGACACTCAGCAGAAATGTAAATTTTCCTGATGTAATTTCCTCTATTTGTTGCTGCTTCCTTTTTTATAACCTAAAAAAATTTGATTGTTTCACAAAAACTTCAGTGAAGATTAGTAATATATCTTTTAACCAGTCAAAGAACTTATAGGTACTATCCAGCAAGGACTGAAGCATAGTTTAAAACTTTTAAAAGAAACAGTAAGCAAGCTTTAGAAAAAGCACCAAAGTGCTAATAATGTGAATTTGAATAAAATGACATTAAAGTTTGTTCATTGTAAACATTAATCTTTCTTAAAGTGAAAGAAGCCCCATCACAGTCCTATAAGAAAGTGAATAGAACAAAGTTTGAATCTAGTTTCATCATTGATTCCAGGAATTAAGGGGTACTAATACTTTCCTGTAAAACCAATTCCTTTATTATTCTCCTTACATGTAACTGTGTCTCCTGTGTATCAAGTTTTAAAAGTATCTATATACATGTTTATTAGTGTAAATGTTCCAAGGTACTTCCTCTACATTAGTTAAAATAAAAACAAAGAAAAATTATCTGTCAAACAGAAATCACAATTTATGGGGGAAGTTGGAATAAAATAAGAGTATTTAATGGTCATGCTACTTTAACGTTTACTGACAACACAGTGCTTCCTTACTGGCTCGTTACTGCTTTCTCATGCAAAAGATACAGAAACAAAACACAGAGACATCATGGAGGTCATCATTCTTGCTTTTAATTGGGGAATAGCATAAAGCAATCCTGCTTAGATTATTACAAAACACAATCCAACACAAGATCAAATGGTCAGAAAAGTTTCAAGCATTAAAAAAAAAAAAAAATGTAAGTGGGACTTTGGCACATTTTCAGCCCAGGGCAAATAAAAGTGCAAGCCTGTGGTTTGCCTGTTTTTTTTAAATAAGATTATAACTTACATTTTTCATCAAAACTAACACAATTAATGAAGCTTTTAACCTGTACTAAGGCATTAAACCATTAATTAAAATTATTAACACCCACTTAGATTCATGAAAGCTAGTTGTAGAAATATTTGAAGGGGTTTTATTAACAATTGGGGGAAAATGGCAGGCCAATAATGTGCTGTAACTATTGAAAACATTTAATTGAATATATATTGACATTTTATTAGCTTTGTCTTTGTTTTAAAGATTCTTAGTGATTAACGAGTTTCCAGAATTAGATGAAAATACTGTGTCTTAGTAGAGAATTATTAACTACAGATTTTCAGGATGCATCCACTTGCCACTATACAGATGTACTGTTTTTGTCATGACTGAGGTATGCCTACGGAACTGATGTTGCTACAAACGTAGCAGGAGCTCAGTTAGATGGAGCAGAAAAATCAAAGGGGCTTCACATTCATTACCACAACCAAAAAAAAACTAAGGAGTTCACTAAAAACAGTATGTCCTTGTGACAGGAAAGAAAATTCTACAGATGTTTAAAGGAAAATCCAAAACATTAATCCAGCAAGAAGAAAGCTCATATGTGCTACCATTAAACCATTATTTAAGAGAGCAACATGTCCGACATGCCTTAAAATACATACTTGTACTTTTGAAAGAAGTTTGGAGCTTCAAAAAGTTTGGACCACTCTGCCTTACTCAGCAAAATTTCATCTGTGATAGCAAGACCTAAATTAAAAACATATTAAAATGTTTGCATACTTCAGTCTATAATCTAGAATTTTACATAATCTTAATCATACTACATGCACTCACTATAATCCTAAAACCAGAATTTTAACATATATAGTTTTAGCTTATGATTTTAGAGCATATTCTTATATACATACATACTTTTTTAAAAAAGCTGGAAGATATTCTCAGAACCAGGTTTCTGGTAAAGTATGATTATTCTAAAATGCCATGCTCATAGAATGACCTTTCTTAAACACTCCAGTTACCCGAGAAGGAAAAATTTCCAATATACTTTGTTTCTTGCCTTTCTAAAAACAAGTTTTCCTGTTGTTTCTAAAGGGATAGAGGCATCTTCCCTTGATGGGCCTCTTTAGACTAAAGATGAAACTAAAGCATAAAATACCCAGGAATTTTAAATGTGTAAATTTAAAGCTAGTAGTCAAACAGCTGATTCTATTTCATTGTTTTCAGTCAAACCACTGTTTTCAGTCAAACCAATCTTGTTTCAGTTCTCTCAAAGACTATTTGGTAGTAGCTATACCTTCAAATTAACAGCACAAGTAGGTTCAAAAGTTAAAAGGTTCCTCCAAAAAATAATGGAATCTAATTGGGTGGTTTGGCCCCATTGCTGCTCAAAGTTCTTTCCCAGGAGTACGCAGCCTGCTAAACATCTCTCATTTCAACCAGTGTAGACAAACTGTCATCATTTATAATTTTACAAGGCAACAGTATGGAACTAAACCAGCCTACTGGTTTTAACTGTTGGTTAATCTTCCAACTTGTTATAAAACATAAATTGCCTAAAAGGAATTTTTTGCAGTTCTCAAATATATACTGTAATAAATGAACACCAAAATCCACTTCAGTGAATCCTTCAATTTAAGTTGCACAGTTGACTACCGGGTCTACAATGGTATGTAAATCCTTCGTGTATAAATCAGAGCATAAGGATAAACACTTACCTTGTTTAAACTCCTCAACCATGACCATCCGTGTTGAAACGGACACATTGTACGTGGAGTTCTGTTGTGGGTATGCTGGTGTAATTATAGGCATAAGATGGTACCTATCACTGGGGTTTACCTACATACAACAACAGCCAATCAGTTTCTTCAAGTACATATGCAACAGATACTTGGGCTTTTTACCCCTTGTTAAACTGAACCAATGATTATATTTTTTATTTCATTCATAGCTGGAGTTGAGAAAGAAAAACCATGTAGAGACATTGTTTTTACAGGAATTTTTTATAGAATCAGAGATTTCATCTAAACTAATGATCTGTTTCAATTTGGATTTTGGCAACCTTACTAGAAAGTGTGCCTGGCTGAACAACAACAAAAAAGTTCTGCTTGGGAATCTATTGATGTTTAGTTTTTCTTTATTCAACAACAGAAATAGGGATGCACATACAATTACCTTTAGAGACATGTCATGCTACAATATGTTTTGTAAAGCTAATTTTCAACAAGATAGAAACGTAAGTTCTTACTATACCCTTAAACTATTAAGGAGTTCAAGCTTATTAACACACAGTGAAACTACATTATCCATGTTGAAATGTTAGGAGATAATGAAATGATATACTGTTAATTTTAAATCTGTATATCAGCTAAGTGGCACACTTCCACAAAGGAAGTTGTAAATTCACATCCTCTAAAAGTAAATGCCTTGAGGTTTGGAAAACCTGAAAATGCATAGCTTGATGTAATTCAACAGAATTTAAAATTTTTGATATTGCAGTAAGATAAATTTAGAAAAATAGGATTTCATAAACTTAGGAAATCTTATTCAAACCTAAATTTCTTTTATCAGTTTATAAAGTGCATGTTGTTAACATTTAAAATGAGTAAGTGGTAAATGTTGTAACTTCCCAAGAAACAGAATGGAAGGTCTTCTTTAGCCCAACCATGTTTTTATAATCTCTAAAATAATCTAAACCAATTTTTTTTTTTTACAATTACATCATGGTAATTAAAGTGAGACTGCTTAGAAGTTATATGCCACATGTAAACATTAAGTAACAGCTTTCCTATAACAACCCAACTTTAGCAAAATACTTAGATAAAATAAAAAAATACAGGGATTTTTAGTATCCTTTTATTTTTTTAAAAGCACAAATGCCCACACAACTTTGACTTACAAGGTAGTTCTATATAGAATAAATTAAAATGTTAGTAAAATCTGTATTAAAAACTATGTACAATTAAATGTGGTTTACAGGGTACATAATTATGCTTCTCACATCAATTATAGTTGAGGACAATTATAGTTGAGGTTATCTAAAAGAAAGTGTAATACGGACATGACCACTCATAAGTAAAAGGCTGGAAGTCTCCCTGGAGTTTATGCAGATGATTTTTACTTGTTATTGCACAGTGTGAATTGGTAGGGGAAAAAATAATACACTAACCCTTGGGTCCCATACAGGCAAATTAAGATTGCATTCTTCAGGCTGTTTCAATAGCACTGGATTTGGCCATTCCCTGTTTAAAAAGATTGTAGCACTTGATAAGACTATTGGATATTACCATCTAAACGTATTTTGTTAAACATACAGCATTTGTGAATGTGATCCTTCTTCATTCTGCCTTCTTGGTACATACAACGTTTTATTCCTTTCTGACGACATTAGACTACTCAAAAATCTTTTTCTCCTAACTATGAAATGAACTGAAATCATCTGGTAGCCTTCTCAGACTGAAACAAAATATATTCTCTGCCACTCAAAGAACTTTAAAGGACTATTTAAATAAAGAAGTACCATCCCAAGATAATGATGTGTCCACTTCAACCTTGAACAGAATAAATCTCCACTGAAAGACAAAATTCCTGCCTTTATACTACTTCCATCCAAAGTCAACTGATAATTTTAAAAGTTACTTCTGATCACAGGCAAAAGGGTATGAATAATTATGAAAATTAATAAGGATTCATGACTTAAAAGTCGTAAGACAAGTATAGTAGTAAAACTTGGGTGGCATAAACACACGTTCATATGTGTTCCATATACTAGCTACTTTGGTCCCATATGAAAGAGGTAAAAACTGGAGAACACCTGCCATTCTTAACATCAAGGTTAGCTTCTTAAAAACATTAGTTGCTTATATATGTGTAGCATTAAGAGAAATTCTGACATTCTTTAATCTTATCACGCCTGGTTATTAGTGCTACTAAATCCCCAAACAGCCAGAATGTGTACTGAAAAGTGTGGCATGGTTCTAAATTTTTTTTTATTTTTCCTCCAGTTGAACACAGTTCTAAATTGTCTCAAATAACTCTAATTTTTATAAAATTACTAGAAAAGAACATCTCTTTTGCAGAGGGAGGAGCAGGAGTTCGTAAGAACAGGAATGGACGATTTATCTTAATTTGATTAAAAACCAAGAACCCTCACCTATTGGGCCAAGGCAATTAATATAAAATGGCAGTAATCTTTTATCCTATTTTTTCTTAAATCATAGTTGACAAATGTGGAAATGAAATGAAGAAACTTTAAAAAAAGAAAAAAAAAACCTCTCCTGGGTTAATGACTAATCTCAAATTCCTTTTTTGTCCTGAAGCACTTAATGTTAATTTATTCTTTAAAAGCTTCTTATGAAAATTTGTATCTTTAATATTAGGCCAAAATAAATGCTGAAAGCAAAAAGAAAAAAAACAATCACAAGAAACTAATGGCCTATACTGACAGAGGATTCAAAGAGTGCAAGAGGTGGTGTGTACAACTTTTACCCAAAAGTATAGTAACCGATTTCCCAACCTATCAATAAATTGGATCTTAGCTGCTAAAATTCAGAGTTTATTCAGGGGTAAGTTTATGCAAGGAAGCACAAATAGAATCTGCCTTACTATCCTGGCCAAACTAGGGAAAAGAAATAGAGTTTCAGTTTGCCATTTTAAATACAATGTGATCTCCAAGGCTGCCTACATGACTACATCATGAACTAAAATTTGAATCTGAAACCAGCTGCAGAAATGTTATAGAAATAAGACTAAACTTCAGTGTCTACAATCAATTTTATTTTAATATAATCTAAACACATACCATTTAGAAAATACCAAGAAAAATTTATGTACAAGAGTTGATGCTATTGCATTTGGATAAAGCTGGCAAGTTCTTGCTACTAGCATAGCCCAGGAAACACCACCGAGGAAACCTAATATATTGGAATAGATGTTGTGGCCTGTTGATAAGGGAAAAGCAAAAAGATAAGTTAGTGTTGAACAAAAGCTTGAACATTTCTAATAAGCCAGCCAACAAATTCTCAACTCACGTTTGGCCCATAGTTTGATAGCTCTCAGAGTTAACCTGAAGTTGTCAATGTTTGGTACTAGATGTAAAATTTCATCGGTTACCCTGCAACCTAATTAATAGGGGTAAAAAAAACAAAACAACAACAACAAAAAAAACAGAACATTAAATCATCAAAAGTTTAATGGTAATGCTTCCAAATTTTCTGAGATTGAAGTTAAAAGTAAACATAAATTTTCATTTGGTAGAACCAGTAAAGCTAATTCAATTAAGAGGGGAAAAAAAAAACTAAAGCATTTATCTCCTATCATAAGCACTGACCAAAGAAACCAAAGTAAACTGTAACCTGCCTAATTTTGAATTTTAGACTCACAATCAAAACTTTCCACATATACTGAGGAAGACTTAATCCACTCAAGTTTCCAAGAATTGCTCTTCAAGAGCACAGTAACAAGCTATGCTAATATAAAATTGTACCAAAGTAGTCCTTCTGATCTTAGCAATGCTGAAAGCATTACTAAAGAATAACAGGATCAAAATTAATTAGGGTTAGGCCATGAAACCTAAATCACTAGCAACAGAGTACAAAAGCCAGATGGTCTTTTCAAGTGTCCTGAATACCATTAATGACAGAAGAAATACAGTATAAAATACTGTAAGAGTGAAATAAACTACTACATACTCTTTCTGTAGTTTATTAGGCAAAGTACATTTTATTTAACTCACTACTGTGTTAACAATATAGCTATAAAAAGCTTCAATACAAAACTTGTGTAAAAATAACTAATATCTGACAAAAACTGAAGTACACAAAAGGAAGTAGGCTTTCTCATACCGTTAAGACTTCTTATACATCTTATATCTAAATTTTTAAGCAGACTGTCATCTCGTAGATCCAAATCTTCTGGAATTGTCTGCAGTGCTAATCTTGCAAACAAAATATCAATCTGAAACACAAACAAAACAACAATCCATATCTGTCAAACTACTTTTAAGGCATTTCTATTAAGGAAAAAAAAAAAAAAAATCACAGCACTCTGGGAGGCTGAGGCAGGTGGAACACTTGAGCAAGACCAGCCTGGGCAACATGGTGAAACCCCACCTCTATAAAAAAAAATACAAAAAAAATTAGCCAGGCGTGGTGGCACGCACCTGTGGTCCCAGCTATGTGGGAGGCTGAGGCAGAAAAATCATTTGAGCCTGGGAGGTGGAGGTTGCAGTGAGTCAAAACTGTGCCACTACACTCCAGCCTGTGTGACAGGAGTAAAACTCTGACTCAAAACAGCAAAACAAAAACTTAATTATCCTTAAAGCCAGGATCTTTTCATTATCTGGGAACATGACAATGTCCCTCCAAAAGTCCAAACTATATTATTTCGTATCATGGGTATTTTAACCAGATAATTTTAAAACATGGCAATATAGGCTGGGGATGGTGGCTACCGCCTGTAGTCCCAGCACTTTGGGAGGCCAAGGCAGGAAGACTGCTTGAGGCTACAAGTTCGAAATCAACCTGGACAACATAGCGAGGCCCCATCTCTACAAAAAAATTTAAAAATTAGCCAGGCATGGTGACAAGTGTCTGTAGTCCCATCTACTTGGGGGGCTGAGGTAGGAGGATCCCTTGAGCCCAGGCTGAGGCTACAGTGAGCTGTGATTGCAACACTGCCTCTAGCCTGTGTAAAGGGAGACCCTGTCTCAGGGGAGGAAAAAAAAGGCAATATTTTTAAAACAGAAATGGAAATGTACAAATACCCAGTTGTCACTTTAATCACAATTATTAAGGTTGTTAAATCCATCTACTGGGTATACTAAGTCTACTAAATACATACACTGAATTAAAGTTAGCTGTTTAGTTCTTCATCTATATGAATTATAAACTGATTACATACTAAAAAGTACCCAAATTTAGGCAAATAGCCTTATAGTTAGCCAAAAATACTTCTCAGTAAGGGGAGATCTCATTACACGAGAACTTAAAAGTACTCAAATATAAGGCAAGCATCCTTATATTTAGCCAAAAGTAACTCTCAATAAAGAGAGTTTCTTTGTATCTGAGAACTTCTGTGTCTATAATACTACAGTATGTTTTTCCAATTGAGTTTTAAGTAAAACAAAAACACTGGGGAAAGTACAGTCTAAAACAACCAGAGTTAAGGCTAATTTTGAAGACATAGAATTCAGCTGACAAAATTGTTTCTTTTCTAAAGGAAAGGTAACAGTGCAAAGAAACAGCACAGATTTGGTAGTTATCCCTGAGGGTATGATATCATGGTTCCAAAAATGCGGATGCTGCTGTAAACAAGCCTTTTATAAGATCACTTTTTTTTTTTTTGGAGACAGAGTCTTGCTCTGTCACCCAGGCTGAAGCGCAGTGGCAGGACCTTGGCTCATTACAACCTCCTCTTCCCGGGTTCAAGTGATTCTCCTGCCTCAGTCTCCTGAGTAGCTGGGACTACAGGTGCACGCCACCATGCCCAGCTACTTTTTTCTATTTTTAGTAGAGATAGGGCTTCACCGTGTTGGCCAGGACGGTCTCGATCTCCTGACCTCGTGATCCACCCGCCTCAACCTCCCAAAGTGCTGGGATTACAGGCATAAGCCATTGTGCCCGGCTATTAGATCATTTTTTAAAAAGCATTATTTTAGGAGCACATTTTAAAATATCATTTAAACACACCTGCAGAAAAAAAAATTGTACTGTTACACAAATAAGTACCTGTGGTCTAGGATAAACTGTCCAATGAAAAAGAACAGATTTCAAAGTCTAGTATCTTCCGCAATTTGGACAGAAATAAAGATTATAGGCTCATAAAACTAGATAACTGAAAAAACAACTCAGTAATAATACTGACACATTTTTTAAAGGATGGAATTACTTCAAAAAATACTGAAATGTGAAAATGATTACTAAATTTCCTAAAATATTATGTTCCTAAAATACTATTTTTTAATATAGCATGTATAATAGAAAACTAACACATTAAATGCTTTAAGTAGCCATCTAACTTTCCATCTTGATCCTGCAACGTTTACAAAGTTAGGTCAGGTCTCCTTCCAAAAAAATGTCCTCTTTGTCAGTAATATTCTTTTAAGGAAAATGAGGCATCACCTTATACTTTATATTACAGATTATTTTTACATTTACTTAAAACACTGACAGTAAATCAAAACTACATGAACTTGATAATCTCTTACCAAATGTAACATTTTATGTCTACTTATTAAGGTCAGTCACTTGACTTTTCATAAAATACAGAGTTGAGCATCTTACGCAGCAACCTTAGATGCAGCCATTTTTTTTTTTTGCAAAATAGCACAACAGTGATTTATCTTTTTATTTTTTAAAGAGATGAAGTCTTGCTATGTTGCCCAGGCTAGATTTAAGGGCTCAAGAGATTCTCCTGCAGCAGCTTCCTGATAGGTGCACATCACTGTGCCCAGCTTCAATAAATTATTTCTCTTACAGTTTCCAAACTGTTACAATCTTCACTTTATTATCTGTGACTTTCCAGTACCATTCGGTACAGCAAAAGTAATGAATTACTAAAGCTGCTTCACTGTCAACTTTATTCTCATCACTTTAATTACACACACGGAAACAGCAAGAAGAAATGAACATCTCAAGAATTTGAGTCCATAAATCCTCCCCTATTGGAAAACATTTCAGCACTGACACTTTCCTCCCAATTTTTAAATGAAGTCAAAGCAAAGTGTTACTTGCAAAAATACATTATGCTACTGCCTTAATGAGACTAAAAGCACACAAAACTGGCATATGGAAAAGCTACCAAAAAAACTTTTTTGTAATAGCATTTCAATCTTAAGGTTTCATTACTTCTGTTTTAGCTCCAAACTTCACTTGGCATTTTTAAAGACTTAAAATGGTATATTCTACAAACAACAGGCTGTCACTTCCATTTAAAAGCCTTAATCGTTAATATCAACCAACTACTAATTGTAAACTTTAAAATAAACCAAGTTTTTAACCTATATCAATCAAAATTAGTGACAGCACATAGCAAGAACTGTCAATTTGAACTATACCTTACCTCTATCCCATCAAAACAGAGTTTAATAACTGGTACGAATGCCTCTTCAACAGCCTATAAGAAAAGTAAACAAGTTTAGGGTCTCTGAAACTACATTTTAGGCCTCTACTAGTTTTAGTACATTAGCAAAACACCTGACACAAAAATAGCTGGCTTTAAGGCTGAGCTCTTGAATTGGACAAATCAGATCAGAAATCAAGGTTCAAACATTTGATTTCACCCACTCATCAGATGTATGACTGCAGCCAGATTATTTCATATTTATTTTGTTTGCCTCAATTTCCTAATCTGTTAATGAGTTTATAATTTTACACTTGCTGTAAAGAATAAAACACAAACACATATGCCAAGTGCTTAGAAGGGTTTGGTAAACTGCAAGAACTCAATAAATGATGGCTGTATCATAAAATTCACTCAACTGACTAAATGAAAGTTCATAACTCCTCCCATTACACCCCGAACATTTACGCACTCTTAAATCTTTTACTTCTTCCTGTAATTTCAACTTATCATAGAATGAGGTGAAAAAGTCACTTCGATCAACATGTCTTGGTGCAACACACAACGCATCAATATCAGCACCTAAAAAAAATTAAGCCCATCAACCACTAATTAATATTACAAGAAAATTATTTTGCATCCTATCATGGTAGTATTTGATGTTGAGAATCTGTTTAACATATTGGTGAGCTTCTAGAAACTTACTAAAAATTACCCGTCAATGGAGGACAAACATGATTTTAATTGATGGGGTGTATTTTGATCCTGCAGCATCCTCTATTTATAGTGGCCCAGATAAACTGGGAGCCCAAAGAAAGACGGCTCAGCAAGTACTTTCATGGAGAGGGAATTATTCAAACATACACCCAACATCTTGATGTCATTAGTCATAGCCATGTTCATTGGTTAAACAAAAACATAGTTTTCCTCTATGTACTATGTGTTTAGTGCTTATACGCTCTCTACCAGGCCCCTAAATGGGACCTACAAAATAAACTTCAAGCAGAAGAATCCAAAGAGGTAGACAATGGTAAAATATTTGTCATTAATTCAGTGCTTGATAAGAGGCCAGCACTGAGTACATAGGCAGAATTTTAAAAAGGAGAATTAAAATCAACTAATTGGGGTCACAAAAGGGAGAGATTAATGTGGAATCAGGTCAACAGTCATTTTCCTAAAAGCCAAGATGTTGAGGTATGACTCTGAAAGCTATTTATTATAATAGAATATTCAAGAACAGGAGGAAGGTTGTATAGCACACAGGATATATCAAAAGTAATGTACTAATGGGACAGAGTGATGGGAGATGGAGAAAGGGAAGGATACTAGAAAACAGACAACACTAACCTGGCAGATACAGTTCATGGTTAAAGAATACAGCCTCGGCTGGGCGTGGTGGCTCATGCCTGTAACCCCAGCACTTTGGGAGGCCAAGGCAAGTGGATGGCTTGAGCCCAGGAGTTTGAGACCAGCCTGGGCAACATGGCAAAATCCTGTCTCTACCAAAATAAAATAAAAAAATTAGCCAGGCATGGTGGCGTGTGCCTGTAGTCCCAGCTACTCAGGTGGCTGAGGTCTGAAAATCACCTGAGCCCAGGAGGTGGAGGGTGCAGTAAGCCAAGACTGTGCCACTGCATCCAGCCTGTGCAACAGAGCAAGACCCAAAGACAGTAGAGCCTCAGGATGTGTGAGTTGTCACTACCCTGCCAGTAGAAGGCTGAGAAGAATTGTTCAAGCTTTACTGCCTCTTCTAGTCTCAGGCTTCTGTTTGTTATGTGAGAATAACAATACTGGAAGAACTAAATAAGATAATGAAGATCCCAGTGCTCAGTGAAAGAAAAGAAGCTCAATAAATGTTCTTTGCCGTGGTAACATTTTTATTGTGTATTTATCTGCATAGAGGAAATAACTACAAGTATAAACCATTAACTGATTATCAATGGCTATGAACACACATTTTTGGGGTTTTTGCCTAGCTATATTTTATAATTTGTCTATAAAGGTATTAGCGGGGGCATCCACGAGGTTTTCTTAAAAGCTGGGATTCATTTTTGTTCTATTTCCAGAATGATATTCTGCTGGTGAGGGAAAATGATATACATGTAGATAGCAGCACTGTCCAAAAGAGCTCTCCAACAGAAAAACTACTCTATATCTGTACTTTCCAATGCAGTAACCACTAGACATATGTGGCTACTGAACATATAAAATGCGGCTACCTCTACTGAAACTCTGAATTTTTAATTTTTTTTTTATTTTTGTTTCTTGAGACGGGGTCTTGTTCTGTCACCCAGGCTGACGTGTAGCAGTGCAATCACAGCTCACTGCAGCTTTGACCTCCCTGGGCTCAAGCAATCCACCTGCCTCAGCCTCCCAAAGTTCTAGGATTATAGATATGAGTCTCCACACTAAGCTAATTTTATTTAATCTTAATACTACTTTTGGATAGTGGCGATATAGAAGTCAGCATTATTTTACATCTTTCTTACTGAAAATTTAGACTCCTCAAAGCACTCTCTCTTCCACGCAAGCCTAAGCTATATGATACACAAGTAACTGAGATGGGTATGTCGTCATGTTTAAGAACTAAAGGGTCCCTTTCTAGGAAAAATGAAATAAAACTTACCTTTTGTATGCACTCCTAATCTGTAAGATCCAAATGTAAAAATTTTTCCTCCAACATTTTCAATTACAGATTGTGGAAGATTCTGTTGAAACAAAAAATGGTTATTTTGCCAGTGGAGCACAAGGGCAACTATTCAAATGACACTACACTTGGGTGGGGGAGTGGATCCCAAGAAAGATTACAGTGTAAATTTATATAAAGGGTATTCAAAATCTATAAAAGCTCTTTAAAAATACCAGCCCCTCAGATCAATCATATTTGAAATTCAAACAATTTTCAACTTTTAAAGAAGTTAATTCTTTATTGTTAGATTTTTGCCCTATTTCTAGAAACTGCTATAAAGAAGACTGTGATTGAGAAGATCACGTAATCCCACAGGAGCACATTAGAATCAGGGACTTTATTCATGACAAAGATGCTGTACATAAAATGAATCATCACTTTAGAGTATAATAAAAACACATTCTGATCACTTTAAAGAAAAAGATTATATTCAACGATTTTTACCAAATATCCCAAAGCACATTAGAGTATTTTTTTAATCATATCAAAAGTGACTTGAAAGCCAATACCAGCCACGTGCAGTGGCTCACGCCTATAACCCCAACACTTTGGGAGGCTGAGACGGGCCAACTGCTTGAGCCCAGATTGAGACCAGCTTGGGCAACATGTGAAACCCCGTCTCTACAAAAAATGTGTTAAAAATTAGCTGGGCATGGTGGCGTATGCATATAGTCCCAGCTAATCAGGTGGCTGAAGTGGGAGGATTGCTTGAGTCTTACAGGTCGAGGCTGCAGTGAGCCATGATCACACCACTACACTCTAGCCTGGGCGACAGAGTGAGCCCCTGTCTCAAAAAAAGAGAAGAGGAAGGCAAAGAAGGGAAGGGGAAGGGGACAGCACAGCAGAGAAGAGAAAGCCAATATTGGTAAATAATTGCTTAGTTTTTAGATTTCCAAAAGGCTTTGGTGAAGTAATTTAGAAACAGCTAAATTTACTTTTCTTACTCAGAAAGAGTAAAGTCATCAGGAAGAGGGAGAAAGCATTCAAAAACTGCCTTCCTAGCCCTGGCACTAGTGTAAAATCCCAGGTTTTACAGTTTAGTATTCAATGGCCCTGCTCATAAGAATGACAAGGTCTGTACAAACAAAAACAATTTTAGTAAGTGTTTAGTCAATATTTCCTCTTACCTAACTCCTTGGTATAATAAAGTATCTATTCAGTACCAAAACATGTAAAAGACCACCTCCCCACCCCCTCAAAAAAAAAAAAAAAAAGAACATAAAATGAAGTGCTATTTCATACTCCAAAAAACCCTAAAGACAAGTTCTAAAGAGTGAGATCCCACCTCAGCCACCTGATTAGCTGGGACTATATGCATACGCCACCATGCCCAGCTGATTTTTAAAACATCTTTTGTAGAGACGGGGTTTCACATGTTGCCCAAGCTGGTCTCAATCTGGGCTCAAGCAGTTGGCCCGTCTCAGCCTCCCAAAGTGTTGGGATTATAGGCGTGAGCCACCGCGCATGGCTGGTATTGGCTTTCAAGTCACTTTTGATATGATTAAAAAAATACTCTAATATGCTTTGTGATATTTGGTAAAAATCATTGAATATAATCTTTTTCTTTAAAGCGATCAGAATGTTTTTTAAGAGCATATTTAATCATCACTATAGAAAATAGACAAGTTATGTATGTAATGCTGTCTTTTTTTTTTTTTTTCTGAGACAGAGTCTCACTCTGTCCCCCAGGCTGGAGTGCAATGGCACAGTCTCAGCTCACTGTAACCTCTGCCTCCTGGATTCAAGTGATTATCCTGCCTCAGCCTCCTGAGTAGCTGGGATTACAGGTGCACACCACCACACCCGGCTAATTTTTGTATCTTCAGTAGAGACGGGGTTTCACCATGTTGGTCAGGCTGGTCTTGAACTCCTGACCTCGTGATAAGCCCGCCTCGGCCTTCCAAAATGTTGGATTACAGGCGTGAACCACTGGTGCCCAGCTGTAATGTTGTATTTCTTAAAAGTAAGCAAAGCCTTTGTCTTCCTTTGTTTAGATATTTTAAAACCTCAATGGCAACGCTGACCTGGTTATTTAAAATTAGCCAGCAAGATGTGTGCAGAAGTAGCCTACAAAGGAGATGAAGTAGAAACTATCTTAAAACACTGGTCCACAGACTTCTCTATTAAGACATAACAACCTTTTGAAGAATACTCTCCAATGGTACTTTCTGCAAGGATGTAAACATTCTGTCACTGCTACTCATCACTGTTGAGCACCTGAAATGTAACTAGTGTAGTCAAGAATCTGAATGTTTAATTTTGATTAATTTTAATTTCCATTTAAATACGTGGCTGGTGACTAGTATATTATAAACTACACTTATAGATATTAGTATGTTTATCCCTATTATCATCATTGTAACCCAGAAATTTAAGATTTCTTTTTTTTTTTTTTTTTTGAGACGGAGTCTCGCTCTGTCACCCAGGCTGGAGTGCAGTGGCGCCATCTCAGCTCACTGCAAACTCCGCCTCCTGGGTTCACGCCATTCTCCTGCCTCAGCCTCCCCAGTAGCTGGGACTACAGGCGCCCGCCACCTCGCCCGGCTAGTTTTTTGTATTTTTCAGTAGAGACGGGGTTTCACCGTGTTAGCCAGGATGGTCTTGATCTCCTGACCTCGTGATCCTCCCGTCTCGGCCTCCCAAAGTGCTGGGATTACAGGCTTGAGCCACCGTGCCCGGCCAAGATTTCTTAATTCAGGTCATGGAAAAACATTTTCACTTGCAAAATCTTTTTTCCATTTTAAAGTTCAGAGTATTAGATGTCAAACATACCCCCCAAAAAATCTTATTTTCTATTAGAAACTAAAATCAGTAAGAAAGACGTGGTACATAAAGTCCACAATTTAGAATACTACATTTGCTGAAGTTTAATTTCTATTTTGAAATATACATATACATTGCTTTAAGCAAACAGTACTATAAATTTGACTAAAACCAAAAGACTACAACTTTTCTTCTAAGATGACACCCTCTTCTCCCTGCTCTATGAAATTTTTCCTTTACCCTTGGTTCTCTTTTCAACCTTTCAGTTATATTATAAACATGGATTTTGCACTACCCTGGAAAAATTACCACTATTTATGTTATTTTTTTAAATGGGTCAAACTCCATATACAACTCTACAAAAACATTTTCTCTACCAGAAGAATCCTAGCCATGTACTTATGAGTTGTATGTACAAGTATTCATAATGAAGAGTTAGAAATTCAAAGGGGCCGGGGCAGTAGCTGACCTCTGTAGTCCTGGCACTTTGGGAGGCCAAGGCAGGCAGATATCTTAAGCCCAGGAGTTTGACACTAACCTAGGCAACATGGTGAAAAGCCATCTCTACAAAAAATACAAAAAATTAGCCAGGCTTGGCGACCCCCGCCTATAGTCCCAGCTACTCGGGAGGCTGGGGTGGGAGGATCGCCTGAGCCTGGGAGGCAGAGGATACAGTGAGCTAAGATCATGCCACTGCACTCCAGTCTGGGCAACAGAGGGAGACCCCGTCTCAAAAAAAAAAAAAAAAAAAAAAAAAAAAGAGGCTGGGAACACACCTGTAATCCCAGCACTTTGGAAGGCCGAGGTGGGCAGATCATCTGAGGCCAAAAGTTTGAGACCAGCTGGTCAACATGGCAAAAGCCCATCCTTACTAAAATACAAAATTAGCTGGGTATGGTGGCACACACCTGTAATCCCAGCTACTTGAAGGACTGAGGCAGGAGAATCAGTTGAATGCGGGAGGCAGAGGTTGCAGCTAGCCAAGATCGTGCCACTGCACTTCAGCCTGGGCGACTGAGTGAGACTGTCTCAAAAAAAAAAAAAAGAAAGAAAGAAAGAGGTTAGGTGCAGTGGCTCACGGCTGTAATCCCAAGCACTTTGGGAGGCCAAGGAAGGCGGATCACTTGAGGTCAGGAGCTCAAGACCAGCGTGGCCAACATGGAGAAACTCCATCTCTACTAAAAATAAAAACAATAGCTGGGCATGGTAGCACCCGCCTGTAATTCCAGCTACTCAGAAGGCTGAGGCATGAGAATCCCTTGAACCTAGGAGGTGGAGGTTGCAGTGGCACCACTGCACTCTAGCCTGGGTGACAGAGTGAGACTCTGTTTCAATAAAGAAAGAAAAAAGGACAAAGAATGTTATTATAGAAAACTAAATAGGCCAGGCAGTGGCTCATGCCTGGAATGCTAGCACTTTGGGAGGCCAAGGTGAGAGGACTGCTTGAGGCCAGGAGTTTGAGATCAGTCTGGGCAACAAAGCAAGACCCTACATATACCATTAGCCAGGTGCGAAGGGACATGCCTATAGTCCCAGCTACTTGGGAGGCTAAGGCCAGGAGGATTGCTTGAACTCAGGAATTTGAGGTTACAGTGCACTATGATGGTGTCACTTGCACTCCAGCTTGAACGACAGAGCAAGACCCTGTCTCTTAAAAACAAAAACACTAAATAAACAAATATTCAGTTTGAAAAATACCTGAAAATCTTTTTTAAAAACTGTGGCAGAATTTCTTAAAAGGCAACAAGATTCTCAAACGTTTAAAGCACCTTTTTAGAGAAACATCCATCATTTCTGCGAAGAGTGTGAGCAGTTTACAATTACTGAGTTTCAGTTTTCAAATGTTCCAAACAAACAGTACTTATTTTTAAAAATTGTTTAACTCAGTTCAGTTTTTCCTGCTTCCAAATTAACTAGAAAAGTAATGTAAAATCTGTTATCAATAGTCTAAAATTGACTCCACATTAAAGACTCTAAATCTACTCAAATAAGGACAGGTTACATAAGACATTTGCTGTGTTCAGTCGGCTATATACCAATTATTTTATACACAAAAAAGTTGCCTTACCTTGCTTTCACTGATTTCTCGTATCCACTCTTTTACCAGGTTATTTAGTTTTCCCAAAATTAAAATCCTGTTGATAAAACAATTATCAATCAAGTATTCCAGATCATTACTGATTAAGTTTCTCAAAGTTTTAAATAGGCATTCTTCCTAAATTATGATTTTTTAAGTGATCAGAAACACAGTATATTGTAGTTAGCACGTGCTCGCGCGCGCGCGCGCGCTCTCTCTCTCTCTCTATATATATACGGGCACTGTTACACTGAGTAAGGTATTCCTCTTTCTCCAGACAATTCAGTACTCTAATAACCAAAAGCATTAAAAAATCAGAATTATTGCTTTTAAAAATAAACAACATCAAAATTAAGGGAAGAGAACTCTATGTAGAAAATAAAGTTTTCAGCCGGGTATGGTGGCTCACACCTGTAATTCCAACACTTTGGGAAGCCAAGGCGGGCAGATCACCAGAGGTCAGGAGTTCAAGACCAGCTTGGCCAACATGGTGAAACCCATCTCTACTAAAAATACAAAAAATTAGGCAGGCGTGGTGGCGGGTACGGGGGTGGTGGTGGGTGCCTATAATCCCAGCTACTCGAAAGGCTGAGGCAGAAGAATCGCTTGAACCCAGGAGGCGGAGGCTGTGGTGAGCCAAGATCGTACCATTGCACTCCAGCCTGGGCAACAAGAGGAAGACTGTGTCTCAAAAAAACAAAAAAAAGTTTTCTCTCTTAAGTATCGCTCTTCTCTAAAACAGATATATAGATCTGGGCAAATAACCCTGGCCTTCTGAGTGAGTACAGAATGCCTCAAAATCAGTTTATGTTAACATCAATAAAAATTTCCAAGTTAAAAAAATACACAATATCTATTTACCTGCGCTGCAGTTCCTCTTCCTCTTCGAAAACCCCAAAGGGTTTCAATGTCTCAATTAGTTTCTGTGTAAGTATGCAGTCAGTCTCCTTGGGGGCTGCTAAGCTGATAGGAGAAGTAATGCCATAGTGCTTCTGTGGCGGCTGTGTTTGTTGTGATCCCTGTGTTGTAACTGGACTATAAAAAAAATTGGATAAAATTACTCCCAAAAGAATTCTACAATTTGAAACAAATCAGCATGACCAGAAAAACTAATTTAGTAACACACATTTCTAAACATGATTGGTTCCCTGCAATACCCCCAAAATTTTTATGACAAAAAGTGACCAAAAGCAAGTGACCAAAAAGAGAAAATTCTACCCCAAGGATTTTAACTCTGTCACTACTTAAACACCTAAGTTAGAATCCAGACCAAATACACTGCTAGAGAAAACACTATCCAGAATATAGTAAACTTCTGTAAAATTTCACCTCTTGAAAATAAGCCAAAATCTGTTTCTTAAACATTGATAAACACGCTACAAAAATGTTATTTTACCAATATAAGACATTCCCCAAATGAAACCTGGCATCTGACTCACAATGAACGAAGTTCATAGATAATGAAGCAAATAGCATAACAAAATTTGAAGGGAAAGAACTGTATTCACCCTAGGCTTGTTAATGATCTTTTTAAGAGATTTACACTTCAATAATGATGCTAGTCTAAAAGGTTTCTTTTACACACACACAGCTACATTTTTATCCATCTTAAGATAAGTTCCAAATTTGTAAAAAGGCATAGCATGCTTTAAATGCTTTGGAAATAAATTTGACTCAATCTTTTTTCATAATTTTTTTCATTAAATTAACTTCAAAAAGTCAACACAATATTTTTAAACTAACAGTTGAATAACATACAAAACCAAGTATATGATAAGGAAAGACCCCAAATCTGGATTAGTTATTTCTTCCAAATTCCATTCCTTAAGAAATTAAGTGTTTATAGGCCAGGTGTGGTGGCTCACACCTGTAATCCCAGCACTTCAGGAGGCTGAAGTGGGAGAAAGGCTTGAGCCCAGGAGTTGAGGCCAGCCTGGATAACATGTTGAAACCCCGTCTCTACTAAAAAAAAAAAAAAAAAAAAATGTATTTTACACACACACACACACACACACACACACAGCTACTTTTTATTTTTTGAGATGGAGTCTCACTCTGCCACCCAGGCTGGAGTACAGTGGCGCGATCTCAGCTCACTGCAACCTCTGCCTTCCGGGTTCTACTGATTCTCCTGCCTCAGCCTCCCCAGTAGCTGGGATTACAGGTGCATGCCATCACACCTGGCTAATTTTTGTATTTTTGGTAGAGACAGGGTTTCACCATGTTGGCCATGCTGCTCTCAAACTCCTGACCTCAAGTGATCTGCTCCCTTTTGCCTCCCAAAGTGCTGAGATTACAGGCATAGGCCACCAAGCCCAACCACAGCTACTTTTTTACCAAGTTCTAAATACAATTTCTACTTTATAAGTTAAAGTGTGATAATCTACATAAGCAATAAAGTGCTAAATCTAAGAATGCTATACAGGTAAGGCTTATGATGCATTTACTACACAAATCCACTGGGTTCTGGTCTACACTGCGACTGCTAGACTGTTCTGTAATTTGTCTTGTGATATCAACACAGATCTAAGAATGCCAGGAAGCCCATACTGTATGTTACTAATTAGCTGCTGGACTGCATGTCATCTGTTTACTGTTGCCTGGTCTAGTTACATACTGTCTTAATTTTAATTCAGATTTTATAACAGCATTTACTGAATAAATATGAATCAGACATATCTCTTGCAGAAATTAATTCACGTTGGATCGTTTCCTCCTGCCCCTTTAATCTAAGCTGCATAGCTACTCGATACAATGTTAATCCACATCAGCACTAAGCATTTGCTGAAGACTTGCCCAAGCATGGTGTCTCACACTTGTAATCACAGCAAACTTTGGGAGGCCGAGGAGGGCAGATCATTTGTGGCCAGGAGTTCAAGACCAGCCCAGCCAACAAGGCGAAAACCCATTTCCACTAAAAATACAAAAATCAACCAGGTGTGATGACATGCCGTAATCTCAGCTACTCAGGAGGCTGAGACAGGAGAATCGCTCTAACCCAGGAAGTGGAGGCTGCAGTGAGCCAAGATCATGCCACTGCACTCTGGCCTGGGCAACAGAGCAAAACTCCACCTCGGGGAAAAAAAAAAAAAAGACGTATTTGCTGAAGACGAAATAAAAATGTTCTGTTTTCTAATCGTATGCAGCATCTACTGCACTCTGGCCTGGGCAACAGAGCAAAACTCCACCTCAAAAAAAAAAAAAAAAGTATTTGCTGAAGACGAAATAAAAATGTTCTGCTTTCTAATCATATGCAGCATCTCCTAAGGTTAAAATATACACATGAAGTATAACTGAATTCATAATGTCTTGGTCATTACACACAGGTTTTTTTTCCCCCTAGTTTTATTGAGGTATCATTGACATACCAAAAATACTGAACGTAATTAATGTATATAATCTGGTAAGTTTGGACATATGCGTACACTTGTAGTTCCATTAGCATAATCAAGGTAATAAACACATCCATTACCTCCAAAAGTTTCCCTGTGTGCCCCTCTGGTTTTCTGCCGTAAGAGCACGGAACTTGAGATCACTCTTAAATTTTCAAGTGCACAATACAAACTATGCTTACCACCTATCCTAACGTAATTGTATTATCTTGTGTTATTCATTGTTTCATGAGTTTTTCTTAGTAAACTACAGTCCTTCACAATTATCCTGGGATTATGAATGCTTTCATAAATGATTTTAACATGAGTAAAGCCAGAAAAAAGAAGTGTAAAAACTTCATTTTGTCTAGGCTAGATCTGGTTCAAGCAAGGAAAGCTTGTAAGTCAAGTATAAGCTGAAATCGTATTTTTGTAGCCTCAAGCAATAAATCTCTATTTTTGTTTTGTGCAAGTAATATGTTTCTCTGCATTCTTTTCCATTCTCAAGGAATTAAATTCATTACCAGTTCGGTTTGGATCATTAAAAAAACAGAGTATCCATTGTAAGATTCCTCTATCTTTCCCATTTTTTTCTTATTCAAATCTTCAGACTTTCATTGTCATAATAAACAACGCTTGGAAAGCTCCTGTCTACTTTAACTTTCTCACTAGAACGTTAGAATACAGGCCCTGATTTCTAAACGTGCACAAGATTTGCTCAGCCTAATTTGAAAAAATACTGATTACACTAACATTTTGATAGGGAAATAAATCATATGCAAGCTGGAAATTTTTATTTACTTTATTCCAAATGTAGGCACATCATCCAGCCTCAGTATTACTTTGTGTCAATATAAAACCACATGTGTTCCACCTAATTCAAGAAAGAACATATATGGGCCAGGAACCATGGCTCATGCTTATAATTCCAATGCTTAGGGAGGCACGGCAGGGGAAAATCACTTGAAGTCAGGAATTGACGAGCCTGGGCAACATAGCGAGACAGTCATCTGTATGAAAAATAAAAATTAGCTGGGCTTAGTGGCACAAGCCCGTAGTCCTAGCTACTCCGGAGGCTGAGGCAGGAGGATGGCTTGAGCCCAGGAGTTTGAGATAGGAGCCCAGGAGGGAGGGAGGGAGGGAAGAAGGAAGAGAGGGAGAGATGGAGGGAAGGAGGGGATGGAAGGGGAAGGAAGGAAAGAAAGTAAAGGAAAAACTATGTAACAAGACCTACCAAATAAAAAAAAACAAATGCATATTCTGAAATTTACAAGATACTTGTGTATCCAATAAAAATGGCTCAGCATGAGCTTAAGGAGCTAGACTAAGAATTCCAGACTCCCAGATATTTCAAAAGTCCAAAATGTCCAAAGTAGAAAAATTAAACATTATAACACTTTAAATGAAAGTGAAGATTTTCCATTTAACATTAGAAATAAAGTAGAATGATAAAACAGTTTAAGAAATCTTTTTGTTGCTGTTCTCCTTCCAACAAAACAAAACTATATACTCCAATATTGGGCAATCTGGAACATAAACCTCCAAAGATTAAGGATTCTTCTGCCTTATATATGCACTGACACTCTCCTGGAACTATACACCAGACAGCTACCAACCCCAAGAATGCAAAGTTCTTCCTCCCATTTTTGAACGCACTAGACATCTATCCATTCTAGAAACATTTTACCAGTCTTTAATTTTCTTCAGATACTATTGTACTTTGAAAAATAAACTTCTATAACTTATGTAACACAAAAACAAAAAACACAAACCAGACATATAGCTGCAGTATTTGTGATTCCTTAAAATGTCTTCCTGGTTTTTAATATCAAGAACACTGTGCTTTGCTTGAGCAACTGGTCCATTTTCATCTCACCAATATAATTAGTATTTACCTTTAGGGTACTGCCTGAATTTTTAGAGTGTGACTGGCAGCCATCTAGCAAGCTCTCTACTCTATAAAAATACAAAAATTACTGTATTTCCTTAAGAACTATTTTTAGTAACCCAATTTTTTGCTCCATTGTGTATCTATCCTTATTCTTCCTTTTCATCCACATCTAATGCAAACATCTTGTCAGTTTTTAATATTATGACTAAAGCATTCTTAAAAGTTTTCATCCTTTCTGGATCAGAGTTACACATAAATACATACCTACATATAGTAGTACATATATGAATTCTGCCCCCTCTCAAAACCACAAAAGACAGCCAAACACTCCTCCCCTACAAACACCTTTTTTTTACTGGTTCAAGGTATTGTATAAAGAATTTTCAGAACTCTTCTCTCCTTAAATATGCAGAGTTTTCTTTATAATATTTAAATTATTTTCATCAAGGCAAAGTTCACATAGAACACATGCCTTTTAATTGTTTTAGCATTCTATATAACAATTCCTTTTCAACTATTCTAGTTCTAACTCTTGGCAATCGTGGTTCCAACTCCTTTCCTTCTACTCCTTTGTCACATGGTTCCACCAGGCATACTACTACTAAGTATGTCTTCCTAAAATACAACTGTATACTAAAAAACTGCAACTTCTGGTAATGGCATTCAAGACAGACTACAAAGTCTGGTCTCAACTCAAAAATAATCTGATAAAAAAGGGAGAAAGCAAGCCTGATCCCACTTCTACTCGTCGTATTACTCTGGTTTCATTTCTGCCACTAGTTATATTATTCTTGGTGAGCTGCATCTCTGTGGATTTACCTTAGAATTATTATATCTCTTCGTTACTTTGGATAACAAACTAGGAATTTTACAAGTACAGCATATAACACTAACAAGAAGTTTCCAAATACAAAAGTTTTTAGACCAAAGCTGAGACACAGGTCTTTCCTTTCCCCATTCAGGGCTGTCAAGATGACTCTAATTAGGATAAATATCTAGGAACTTAGAATAGTGACATTTTTGTTGACTGTTGGCTGTTTATTTTGGCGGGATATTTGTTTCAAAAGGTTAGACATTCAACTTAACTAATACATACAATCTCAACTATCAAGAACCACCTTGGTACAGTAGTTAGAAATCTAATGCAAACAGTGCAAGTTCCTATGATTTGTTAACTGGAGTTTAATGGTCATACATTCAAATAGGCAAAGTATGATCATCTTCGCACATATAAAGATCCCATTTCAAGTCAGTGAAGACAACTATGAAATACTTGAATGGCCTTGATTGTCCATAGTAAAATCTAAATCCCAGATGCTATTTCAAAAATATTTAAAAAGCATAAAGGCACTAAAAGAAAATAAAAAACATTTTCAGAGCCTTACTCAAGCAAGACACAAAACGCAAAAGCCATAAAAACAGGTTTACTTGTATCAAAATATTCCAACTTTTATATAGTAACAATACAGCACATAAGGAAAGTTAAAGCAAATGATAAAAGGAGAAAATACATGCAACTTATGTCAAAACAGTAATAGTCTGAATACATAAAGAATTCATCAATTTTTTTAAAAGTTTCACTGCGTATCAGGGAAGCAAATTAACACAACCAGATTAATGAAAAACAAAATTTAATGTATGTGGTAAGAATGAAAGACCAAAAAACCTCCAATGTTGGCAATGGTGTAAAAAAAAAAAAAAAAATGAGCCCTTATTCATCAGGATGAAAGCAAACTTGTTACATCATTTTAAAAAGCAATCTGGTATTTATCAAAATTAAAAATGCACATACCAATTTTAAAAGTTTGTCTAGCAACTTTATCTCCAGCGATCTACTTATTACAGAAATACTAGGACAGAAATACTAGGGCAGAAGGCTCAAACTGAAAGCCCTGAAGTTGGAAGACATATTCTCTTTAATCACACATTTTTAAACTATAAAATATTACATAAAAAGCTAAATCCCCAGGCCTGGTGCAGTGGCACAGACCTGTAATACCAACACTTTGGGAGGTTGAGGCAGGAGGATCCCTTGAGCCCAGGAGTTTGAGACCAGCCTGGGCAACATAGAAAGACCCCATCTGTACAAAAAGTTTAAAAATTAGCCAGCTGTAGGGGCATGCACCTGTAGTGCCAGCTACTCAGAAGGCTGAGGCAAGAGGATCTCTTGAGCCCAGGAAGCTGAGGCTGTAGTGAGCCGTGATCACATCACTGCAATCCAGCCTGGGCGACGAGACTCCATCCCCCAAAAAAGCAAAAAACAAACAATAAAAAATATATAAATTTCCAGCCACTCCTAGAGTATGGGTGCAAAGACTGGAAGACAGACCAAAATAGGGACCCAAATTCCGGCACAATAGAAATAAGCTTGAAATGAGCAGTGTCTATCCCAGGGCTATCCCCTAAAAAGGGAGTTCGTTTGGTACTTAGTTCATTCATTTGTAAGTTAACTCTCTTGATCTCATAGGTTCTGGAATTTGAACCTTTCTCATAGAACTAACACAGAAAGGTATTCAAGGTTGTTCACTGAGGAGAGTATGCAATGAAGTAAAACTGGAAACCACCTAAATATCCATCAATAAAGAACTGGTTAATTACAGTACATGCTTACAACTTAAAACTACGCCACAATAAAGAAATGAGATAGTACATGTAGCAGCATGCGTATCAGGAGAAAAAAAAGTGGCAGAATATAATTATGATCAGTTGCAATCTACTGAAATTTCAACATATCCCACATATTAAGTCAAGCACTTTACATTATTCCTAAACTTTTCTAACAATTCTTACTATTAAACTAAGAAAGGAGGCTTGACTAAGTTTACTGGACCAGAATATGAACCTAGATATCTGATTTCATAGCCTATAATAATCATCTCTATACTGAAGCACCTCTGTACATCATTTACAATATGTAGTCATATAGATACAGTTTTTTTTTATTATTGTTTTTAGAGATGGGGTCTTGCTCTCTTGCCCAGGCTGATCTAAACTCTTGAGCTCAGGTGATCCTCCCTCATAGCTCAGATTACAGGCATGCACCATGACACCCAGTTATTTTTTTTTTAACTATTTGTATATTATGTTTATAACACATTCATAGAAACACAACCAAGCAGAATTGAGACCATAATATTTTACCTTATATTTTATAAACTTGTTTCAACTTGTTAAATTATTTAAAGTAGATATTAATAATCTTGCAAAAGTTGAAAGTCAACTAATTCTACCATTCACCATTAAATTAGAATAGTTATAGCAAGGAGGCTAAAATCACCCCTAAAATGTCAGCAAGGGGCACCAAACAAATCCTCAAATTAAAATAATTCGCTTTTGGTTATTAGCTAAAAACTCAGTTCATGCTAATTAAAACACTATTTTGTGAAATAAACCAAGATTTTTAAAATAGCTTTTTAGTGCAATACTCTGTGGCTAGAAATAGTAAATCCAAAGCAAATATTGCTTTATTTATTGCTCCAGGAAGCTGCTAGGCCAACCAAGGTTATTAAACATCAACTCAATTTTCCTAAAAGCACTTTTTTCTCATCTACCTTTTGTCAGAAAGTACAGTATTTATTAGGTTGAAATGTACCGAATTCCTAAAGACATAAAATTCCTAAAGACATATGCATAAAAGACAATGCTAAATAAAATCAGATATACAAAGATGCTTAAGGTAGTCTCTGTTGTCAATGACAATCTCAAATTTAGTCTGGGATTCAGATCCTTAAACAAGTCCAAAGTAGAAGCTTGGGAAAAAAAAATTAAAGAAACAAAGATAAAAACATGACTATGCCAGAAGGTTAAGGTGTACACAGTAAACGATTGGAAGGCAGAAGCGCAATCTAGACAGATGACTACTAACACACAAAAGTACAGAATATCGTATTTCCATTGGTGTTTTCCTCAAATAGTTAATGTTTAAGTACTTTGCATCTCAATTTAATTTTTTTTAACAGAGTCGGAGTCTCACCACGTTGCCCAGGCTGGTCTCAAACGCCTGGGCTCAAGCAATCCTCCCACTTTGACCTCCCAAAGTGCTGGGATTACAGGCATGAGCCACCACAGCCCGCCTGTGTCTCAATGTATACAAAGCTCATCAGGCATTACTGATAGCAGGCATTTGGAACAAGTTGTGGCCCATGATATTAACAGAGTCAACTGTCCCAATTCATAGCTACTACTTAACAGAAAATGCTTGATGATGTGCATGATGGAGTTAAAACTGAAAGCCAAACTTGCTAATCTTGTTCTTTGGAAGCCATCGGAGAGACTGCAGTAACTGACAGAAGGCACAATTCCCCACAGTACCAGGTGCTGCTGAAAGGTCTCCACCTTAACGTGCTCATTCGAAGGACATGAACAGAAAAGACACAGGGATCTCTCTAAGTATCTCAATGTGCATTAAATATTAATTCTGAGCCAAAATAACACAATCTCCTTTTTAACAAGGTATGCAGCATATGATGATAGTAGTTTAGAGGCAAGAATATTGCCAAAATAACGTATATGCTAAGAAATTAAAAGGCTGGTTAAATGGCCCACCATAAGGTGTTCTGTGTAAGTGGTAATAAAAATATTTAGACCCCACTATATTCTTAAAAATGTACTGCAGGTGGGCAATCCAGTCAATAGTTAGTAAAGCAGTAGCAGAGGCTCAAAGATGACATAATTGTTTACGCTCAAGGAGAATAGATAAAGCCCAAGGCCAAACTGAAAATTCAAGGTTGCTTATGCACAGAAAGGGTACTTGCTGTTCAATTACTACAATAGCCAAGTTATTTTTCCTCACTTCATAAGGGTACTTCCAACTGCCCCTTTGCGCACAAGTGCATGTATTTGTGTGTGTATGTCCCTCTCTCTCATATGGCTAGGAGAAACTTAAAAAAAAAAAAAGTTGAATTGTGCACTCCTACATCAACTTGCCAAGTACAACTTGAAAATGAAAGAAATGTAAATTTAATAAAGTATGAAACAGGACCTGAAGAAGTATGAAAGGGTGCGAAAATGTATCAGAAAATAGTCAAAATCATAGTAAGTCATAGTGCTACAGATTCATACTACTAATTTCAGGAAATGCAATTTAAATGTTTCTAAGGATCAAAATGACAGAAACACTATACTTGATCAACCCAAAAGTTATAAAAACTGCCATAAAATGCAAGAAGCCAATTTCTGGACAAAATACAGAGGGAATACAAATTTGAAAAATAATTATGTAACAAAAGAGGAAGAAAAAAATCTAACAGAATGCCTCTATTTTTTCTTTCCAAATCCTTAAGTTTCCACAAATGAGATTGCTATACAGTTCAGCAGGCCTACATACAATCCAAAGATTTAAAAAAAAAAAAAAAAAGGCAACTCCCACAAAAGGTACTGGCCACAAAGTGGGGTCTGTAAGTGGCAAATCTGTGCATGGCTTTAAATAATGGCCGGGCGCGGTGGCTCAAGCCTGTAATCCCAGCACTTTGGGAGGCCGAGGCGGGTGGATCACGAGGTCAGGAGATCGAGACTATCCTGGCTAACATGGTGAAACCCCGGTCTCTACTAAAAATACAAAAAACTAGCCGGGCATGGTGGCGGGCGCCTGTAGTCTCAGCTACTTGGGAGGCTGAGGCGGGAGAATGGCGTGAACCCGGGAGGCGGAGCTTGCAGTGAGCCGAGATCACGCCACTGCACTCCAGCCTGGGAGACACAGCGAGACTCCGTTTCAAAAAAAAAAAAAGAATATATACACAAATAAAGTCACTGAAAGTATAGTCGTGTGCCACATAACAGCATTTTTCAGTCAAGGACAGACCACATATATAACAATGGTCCCGTAACAGTATAAGACCGTATATTTACTATTCCTTTTGTGTTTACATACATTTAGATACACAAATGCTTCCTAATGTACTACAACTACTTACAGTATTCAGTACAGTAACACGCTGTACAGGTTTACAGCCTAGGAGCAACAGGCTGTATCACACAGCCGAGGTGCATAGTAGGCTGTACCATTTAGGTTTGTGTAAGTACACTGTTCCCACAGTAAAATCATCTAACACATTTTTTCAGAATATATCCAATCATTAAGCGATGCACAAGATCTCAGGTTCTATAGTATGTTACATTCTGCGTATACTACAAGTATATACTATATGTTACTTTGGTTTATATACTTTTGTATGTATTTTTCACTATGTAAATACTTTGAGATTTAAATGTTATACACACAAAAAACTTGAGCTTGAAAATTATTTCTACTTGAAACTATATAGAGATTCCAACTGGCCAGGCGTGGTGGCTCATGCCTGTAATCTCAGCATTTTGGGAGGCCAAAGCGGGATTGTTTGAGCCCAGGAGTTTGAGACCAGCCTAGGCAACGTGGCAAAACACTCTCACAATAAAAAATACAAAAATTAGCCATGTGTGGTGGTGCATGCCTGTAGTCCCAGATACTCAGGAGGCTGAGGTGGGAGGATCCCTTGAGCCTGGGAGGTCAAACCTGCAGTGAGCCATGATCGCACAACTGCATTCCAGCCTGGGTAACAGTGACACCCTGTCTCAAAAATAAAGACTCCAACTTAGCTAACCACACATGGTTCCCTACAGTGTCCACAGGAAATGGTATAGTGTACTGGAATGAGAATGGAACATGGAATCCAGAGCTGATTTAAGCCCCAATCTACAATTTAGTACCTTTATGACCTCTGTCAAGTATTCTTTTGAGCCTCAACTTTAACCAACTTTTAGGGGAACCAATTACCTCCTATAATGTTGCTGCTTTGTAAATCATAAACTGGCATTGTCCAATTATTTAAAAGCTGCTAAGTAATTAGAACCCTGAACATACAGAATAAAACAGACACACATACCCTCCCAAAATTAGAACTAGCTGAGAAGTCAAATGGTCTCTTTTTACCTGAAAGAAGCTAGCTTTATAAACTTGCCTAGATAAAACTAAAGATGAAATTTAATTGTAATGTTAACCTAAAGTTGACTTAGTTAACCAGGAATAGAATGTTCTGATGAGTCAAAACATTTTTAAAGTCGTTATCAAGCCAGAACTGGCTTCTGCCTTAAGAAAGTGAGGAAAACAATCAGGGATAGGAACTGAGCAGGCTCATAAATTTACTCAACTCCCATACCCTTCCAAGTTCTCTACCAAAAAATATGGACTGAAAATATGTTTCAGGTAAAACACCACATCTCAAAACCATAGTCAACATTTACTGAGCAGCAATTCACTATAAAAACTCCAAATTTTAAAATCTGAGAATCAAAATCTCACAGTTCTGTTATCTTTCCTAAAGGTTATCTAATACGTTGTTTTTCACTGACAACAACAAAAAAATTTTATTTAAATCACAGTGGGTTGGGGTGGAGTGGGGTGCAGGTCCATCCCCAGACAGTGTTCAGAAAACCGCCAGAGACCGGGTGCGGTTGGGCCTGTAATCCCAGCACTTTGGGAGGCCAAGGCAGGCAGATCACCAGAGGTCAGGAGTTCGAGACCAGCCTGGCCAATACGGCGAAACCTTGTCTCTACTAAAAATACAAAAATTAGCCGGACGTGGTGGCACAGGCCTAATCCCAACTACTCGGTAGGCTGAGGCAGGAGAATCGCTTGAACCTGGGATGTGGGGGTTGCAGTGAGCTGAGCTAGCACCACTACACTCCAGCCTGGGCAACAGAGCAAGACTCCATCTCAAAAAAAACAAAAAAAACACCAGAGGTGCTGCATGAGCAGCTCACACCACCACTGAAAAGTCTACTTCATCTTGGGGCAGCTGTTCTCAATCAGGATTTCTCAAGTTTTCAAACATTTTGGTCTCAGGACCCCTTTACAACTCTTAAAATGTACTGAGCACTCCAAAGAGCTCTTACTTACATGTATTATGATTACCAATATCCACTGCATTGGAAATTATAACTGAAAAACTTGTAAAGTATTTATTCATTTAAATAGCAAGAAACTCATTACATGTTAACATGCTTTAAAAAACTGTTTTCCAAAACAAAAAATTTAGTAAGAATGGCATGCTTTTGCATTTCTGTAAATCTCTTTAATTCTGGCTAAATCAAAGATGGCTGGATTCTCATAGCTGCTTCTGCATTCAATCTGTTGCAATAAATTGTTCTAGTTGAAGCATATGAAGAAAACTTGGCATCAAACCAACATTATAACTGTTTCTTTTTGTTTTGTGGAGATGGCTATGTCACCCAGGCTGGTCTTGAACTTATAGGCTCAAACAGTCCTCCCACCTTGGCCTCCCATAGTGCTGGGAGCAACACTGTAATTGGAAAAGAGCAGTATTTAGTCTTTTCAATTAATTATGGGTAGTCTTCTTTGATACTACAACAGAACTCCCCAAGTGGTAGTTTTGCAAAGATTAGTTACAATACGAAAGTTAAAACCCTATTAATAAACTCTCGGTACTCTGTTGCATTAAAATCTGATTTACCTTGCACTCTGTACCCTTGAAGGCATACACGATTTTATTACATCACAAATGGTCATTTGGAAAACTTGGGTTCACTGAATTATACAGGTCTACCAAACATTAAAAAACGTTATTTTTTTAAGCACACATTATACAGCATTGAAACTATATGCATTAATCCACCAATGTCAGCAGAAACATCTTTTAAGTATTGGGAAAAACTGTCAAGCTCATGACGGAAAAGCAAGCTTTCTAAAATTCTATTATTTTGCTTGAAAGCTCAAATTTTTCACTGGCCAGGAATACAGTCAGTTGTTTACCTTGAAGTGACAGACTTGCTTTATTCTCATGTAAGTCTCCTAAATACTCAAATATGAATATCCACAGTTCATCACTTGTTCTTTCAGATAAAAACGGAGCTCCATGAAAACACCAGCTTAGCTCACAAATCAACATACAAGTGCTCCTCAAAACCACCATTTTACTCCCCAGTACACAGCTTCACAAGTACTTTCCATGGTCACAGTACATTAAAAAGATAAAGTGTCAAGATTTGATAAAATTAACCTCCTTTTACTGTTTCATCAAAAGCTTTTTTAAACTATGAGTGTGCAGTCTTTAAGAAATAAAATGACGGCCGGGTGCGGTGGCTCGCGCCTGTAATCCCAGCACTTTGGGAGGCTAAGGTGGGCAGATCACGAGGTCAGGAGATAGAGACCATCCTGGCCAACATGGTGAAACCTCGTCTCTACTAAAAATACAAAAATTAGCTGGGCGTGGTGGCTGGCGTACACCTGTAGTCCCAGCTACTCGGAAAGCTGAGGCAAGAGAATCGCTTGAACCCGGAAGGTGGAGGTTGCAGTAAGCCGAGATCGGGCCATTGCATTTCAGCCTATCGACAGAGTGAGACTCTGTCAAGAACGAAAGAACGAACGAACGAATGAATGAACGAACGAACGGACGACAGCAAGAACGGAGGGCGGGAGGGAGGGAGGGAGGAAGGAAGGAAGGAAATGACTATATACAATACCGGATCTCTGCCTTGATTGTTCCTATGATGGATACAGCATTTCCCACCACTGCTTTTGCACTATAAGTACAAATGTTGAAAGACAAAACATCTCAGTAACATGAAAACTGTTTTAACATTATGTACCCTCTTTAAGATCTCAGTGGTCCCCCTCCCCAAGCATCCACAGATCACGCTCTGGGAAGTACAGAACATCTACCAGCAGGTACTGGTTCTGCTCGTTATGACGATGTAAAAGTACTCCAATTCCCTCTTTTTTGTGCAGCACCCGCAAATATTTGAGAGGAAAGCTATTGTCTCACCTAAGTCTTGCAGTAACTCTTTTTGGTAACTTCGACAACATTCTATGCGTGAAGCATAAATGTTACTGATACTGGTTACTCTTACTTTACACCTTTTTATCATATGTCTGATACTCAGAACTGAGCTGATGCCAAAAATATCTGACCAACATAGAGTAGGGCAGAAATACATCTAATTTCCATAAGGGCATCACACTTTTTGTTACTGCCGTAGTTCTCAACCAGATTTTGCACCCCAGGGCACATCTGGCAATACATGGAGACATTTTTGGTTGTCATTACTGGGGAAATGGAGGGGTGGAGCTCCTGGAATCCAGTAGGTGGAAGGCCAAGGATGTTGTTAAACAAACTACAATACACAGGACAGGCACCTGCAAGGAATGAATCTGGCATAAACGTCAATAATGACTAGGTGAGAAACTCTGTTTAATGGATCCAAAGACTATCAAAACTTTCAGAAGCTTTACCACCATAGCTCTTAAATCAGACTATATAATCTTTTCAAAAGTATGTTTGTAGCTACATATGAAATTTAGACAAAATATGGACACTTGATCAAAATGTTCTGTAACATCCTAAAATTCGATAATTTTGATTTAAATTCATTCTGACAACTCACCTAGGGTCCATTCCCCAATGCCACTCACCCATCCAAATTTAACATTAGGACAGGTGTACCAAAAATGAAAGTCAAACACAACATAGCGGGGAAATCACAATCCAACACATCAAAAAAACAAAATTTATGACAGTGTGACAGCAGTACATGAAAAACCAAGCAAATTCATGAGGAAGAAGCCCTATATTTCTTTAATTCTTTGGGCTCTCTACTGTTCACTATAGTAATTATGGTATACTTAGTTTCTGAGTCTCGCTTTGTCGCCCAGGCTGGAACGAAGTGGCATGATCAAGGCTCACTGCAGCCTTGGTCTCCTGGGGCTCAAGCAATCCTCCCACCTTAACCTCCCAAGTAACTGGGATTACAGGCATGAGCCACCACGCCCAGCTAATTTATGTGTTTTTTGTAGAGATTAAGTTTCGCTATGCTGCCCAGGCTGATCTCAAACTCCTGGTCTCAAGCGATTTACCTGCCTGGGCCTCCCAAAGTGCTGGGATTACAGGCGTGAGCCACCGCGCCTGGCCCCGTCTTCCACTTTACACACTTCAACGAACTCACGAAGAATTTGAAATACCTAAGGTCTTTCACAGAAATGTATACTTTCCCTCTTCAAAGAACGTTGGGGGAAAGTAGGTATAAAAGTACTTTTAATTCCTAGAAATAAGACACAAAATTACTTAATGTTATTTCTTCATTGAAGCCTTTTAAGGTGTACATCTATCATTTTTAATGCTGGTATGATTATAAGAAAAAGAAGTCCCTTTTCAAAGACAGCAAAATGTTAACTGTTCATAACGCCGTCATCACATGACATCACTGCAAACATTTATTTCCTACTGAACTGAGAAACACCACAAAAATCTTGCTTAGACTCAGTTCTCCTAGGGTCTCTTATCATTCCATGAAAGGGAAAAAATCGATAAACAGAAACCATGCAGATTCCAAGATTTTAGACATGTATAGTTAATTAAGTCTAACAAACGTTTTCATCACAGAAGTAATGTGATAAACTTCCTAATAACATAAGGGGGTGGGTGGGAGCCTTGAAAAATTATTTTAAAATACATAAATTTCGATAGAAGTCATGAGGGTCTGTGTCAAAGTTAAAGTCTCACCTGTAAAGAAACACATCGACACACACACATATAATAGTAAAACTACAATCGGTGATTATGTGCAAAAGAAATTATCCTTACTTAAAAAAAAATAGACCTGAGTTACTACATTCGATGTCTAGAAACCACAAAAATCTTTATCCTGAATTTAACCAAAACTTTGAGTGTCAATTACATGTTGCGTTTTGAGGCTAAGATGAAGAAAACTCGGTCCCTGGTCTCAAAGAGGCACTCTTACGCTTCAATTTTCAAAAATGGAAAAATGCGGTCTATTTAGGCCTCTACAATGCTGTATATTTGCAGAAAAAAAAAATCCGTAATCTACTGGCAATGAGCTGCCAAATTATATCTCATTATCAGAAAGGGGGAGGGGAGGAAAAAAACTTTTTAAAAATCCTCTAAGAAAAGAAAAACGCGTAGTGGGATTAGAAAGCATAAAGAGACTAGCTTTAAGCCTTACAACCAGGGGAAAAAAAAAAAAGTATCACCAGAGACAGAGAAAGAAGGAAGCAGAATGAAACCCGGTTACCCCATCAAAACAAAACAGGGAAAGCAATACATAAGTCGTTTCGGAGGAGGGCACCCTGGGAAGTGCCCCCTTCTCCGACCGACCGTGAATGCTAGGGAGGACTGGGGCGGAGGTGGAGGCAGGGGGACTCAACACTCAAAGCTGGGCTTTTAACTCGTGCTCCTACATTCAGACAAGGTCAGTGGAAAGGAGCTAACTCTGGCGCACAACACAGGCATCTGGAAATGGAACAGAGTGAGCAAGCTGAGGCAGACCAGAAACAGAAAAGCAACATCGAATGGGCCCGAGGGGCGCCGAGAGCGAGCCCGAACCCCAAGTGCTGATCCCGCGTGGAGCAGGGTCTCGGTTCCCCGCCGCCAGGCAATGTTTTGTTTTGGGGTTGTTTTGGTTTTCTTTGTGGACGGGGCGGAGAAGCTGGAGTGGCCGGGCTAGTTAGAGGTTCCTCCAGCTCTTCCGGAAGGGGAAGGCCCCCGGCCCGACGGCAGCTGACCCAGCCAGGAAGGGTCGGGGGACGCGGGAACCCAGCAGACGGGAGAAGTGCGGCGGCGAGCGGGCGAGGAAACAGGAAGGTCCCCAGTCCTGCCTGCCTCCTACCGGGGGGAGGGTCGGGCTCGCGTGCCACCCTCTCCGCCTACCCCTTCCCCTTCCCGGACGCCCCCCAAGGCCCAGCCGGCGAGCGAAAGAAAACAGAATACAAATTACTTACAACGGCATCGTCTCCTGCGCCGGCACCGCCCAGTCACTTCCCCCCCGCAACCGCCGCCGCTGCCGCCCTGGGCATGATCCACTGAGGCGGGAGGGAGGGGGGGGCCTGCCTCAGCCCTGGGTCCAACCCCTCTCCCGCACCGCTCCCGCCGCTTTAAGCGCTTCTCCTCCTTCCCCTTCGTCCTAACATGGCGCCCGAGCGCTACCACAGCAACGTTCTAGAATTGCTGACGCCACCACGCACGCCGTGCGCGCGCCTGCGCACCAGCGCCGCCCGCCGCGAAGCCTCACGGGAAGCGGAGTTCTTACGGCCGCCGGCGGCCCGGCAATTACCACGCCGGTCTTCCCCTGCTTAGTTGTGGGTGTCAGATGGTGGAAGGGAACGGTCAGGGAGGCTCCGGGAGGTGAGTTGTGCCTTGGGCGGGGACGCTTTCATGGGCAATGCGGCTTGGACGGCGCAAGGAAGAACCCGGAGAGATCCCAAGCCCACGAGGCACCGCTTCCGGCGCATTGTGAGGTCCCACCTTTCCCGCCGCCTGAGGTCGCGGCGGCTGCTCTTTCCTGGAGCGGCGTCCCTGAAGGCGCTGCCAGGGGGCTGAGGCACCCACGCGTGCACCGTGTGTACCCCACAGCGCGGCGCTTAGAACGACTCGCAGGAGTCGCTGCCTTGGGTTGGAACCGGTTAGTCAGCCGCTTCGTACTCGACTGCAAAGTAACAAGTACTTTACCGGGCAGCGGTGCGGGCCGCGTGTGACACGGCGCGAGGTCTTATCCCACAGCCGACGAAAACATGTCCCCAGTACTCCGTTTCCCTCCCAGACTGCGTCCCACCCAGTGGACCCAGATGGAGCTTTCCGTCTGTTTTAGCACGTGATGCCTGACCCAGGCGCTGAAATATTTGTTGAGCTAATAAATGTGTAGGTTAGGACTGTGAGGACAGTCCCCGAATACAGGAACACGGGCTGATTTTACTTTTGAACAAATGATGCACTGGAACTTCCTGACAGAGCTGACCTGTTTTATAGGAACATCAAGGGCAGTCACCGCTGGCATTTTAGCAAAGGCTGTCTTGGTCATAATTTTCCCTTGACTGTGTTTCCAGCCCGTCATCTATCTCGGGTGGGACCTGGAAGTCTACCTTGTCGCGACCTCTCGGCAAAAGTGTGAGAAAGTGTTTGAGGCAGAGCCTCCTCTCTCATATGCCCTCCATCTGCGAATTATAACGAATTATAAGTTCTACAGTGTCACATAGGGGGTTAGTGGAGAGGAGGAGGGAAAGAATCAAATACAGGACGCTGCATTAACCAAAGTTTTAAACTCTAAATGTAATACGCATTTGTGAGTCGTCAGGAAGTTTCACAAAGGCTTTCCCCTTTTTCACAGAATGTCTAGTAGGACTAGCGACTCCGAGTGGGAAAAGCACAGGACCTGTCCTTAAACCTGCCCTGTGCATTAGGGTAGCCCCTTGGCCACTTAGGGCCACTGAGCACTTGAAATGAGGCTAGTTCGTTTAGGATGCACTGGAAGTGCAAAATACGCACGGGTGTCAGTTCGAGGAATGTGAAATACCTCTCTGATCACTTTTTGTATTGATTGCACATTGAAATATTTTGGATATATTGCAGTAAAGAAAATGTAAGCCGGGCACGGTGCCTCACACCTGTGATCCAGCACTTTAGGAGGCTGAGGTGGGAGGATCGCTTGAGCAGGAGTTGGAGACCAGCCTGGGCAATATAGGGAAACTCCTGTCTCTACAAAAAGTTAAAAAAAAGTTAGCTGGGCATGGTAGTAGGTGCCTGTGGTCCCAGTTACTCCGAAGGCTCAGGTAGGAGGATTGCTGGGGTGGGAGGTGGAGGCTGCCGTGAGTCGTCATCTCACTGCTGCACTCCAGCCTGCATGACACAACGAGACCCTGTCTCAAAAAATATATATATACACTATTAAAATTAATTTTACCTGTTTTTTTAAATGTGATCACTAGGAAATGTTAAGTTATATATGTGGCCTTCATTTCCATTAAATAGTACTTATCTGGAAACAGACATGTTTGATTCTCATTTCTTCCACTTAGTCTCTTTTCCTTTTGTCATCAAGGTGGCTTTGGCTGGGGACCCAGCAGCATAGTTGTCCCTAAAAGACTGAAAATCTGAGATCCAGAAAATTCAATAATGTATTAAGGCTGTGGACTTAAAAGCTGCTTATAAAGATATGCCCTGGGGCCTGGCACAGTGGCTCATCCACACCTGTAATCCCAGCTCTTTGGGAGGCAGAGGATTCCTTGAACTCGGGAGTTCTAGACCACCCTGGGCAACATGGCAAGACCTTGTCTCTACTTAAAAAAAAAAAAAAAAAATCAAAAAAATTAGCTGGGCTTGGTGGCATACACCTGTAGTCCCGGTTACTTGGGAGGCTGATGTTGGGAGGATCACCTGAGGCAAGGAAGTCGAGACTGCAGTGATCCCTGATCATGCCACTGCACTCTAGCTTGGCAACAGAGCAAGACCTTGTCCAAAAAAAAAAAAAAAAATGCACTAATGATGTACTTTATGAATAAAAGAATGGGACTTTTTCAGCTTATGTTGTCCTCTGCCAGGCATCTCAGAAGGCAGTGAAGAGAGGGACGCTAAACATCCATGCTTTTGGTCTATAATTGCTTCAAACTATTTTTGTTTCAGCCTTCCATAGAATGAGGCCGCTAGATAGCCAGCTGGTGAATATTTAGTACCTAGAATGTGCTAGATACCACGCTACTTGCCTAAGACATTTAAAAGGAACAATATCGAGGGTTGAGGATGGAGTCAAGGTAGACTTCATGTAAGAGAGGTCACTTCAGACATGTCCTGATATGTTAGGGTTTGGTAAGTGGACAGAAGGAATAGAAGGGCATCTCAGGTAAAGAGAACAATTTTTAAAAATAAAATGAGGCTGGGCGCGGTGGCTCACACCTGTAATCCCAGCACTTTGGGAGGCCGAGGCGGGAAGATCACTCAAGGTCAGGAGTTGGAGACCAGCCTGACAAACATGGTGAAACCCCATCTCTACTAAAAATACAAAAAATTAGCTGGGCATAGTGGCGGGTGCCTGTAATCCCAGCTACTTGAAAGCTGAGGCAGGAGAATCACTTGAACCCAGGAGGCGGAGGTTGCAGTGGACCGAAATTGTACCATTGCCCTCCAGCCTGGGCAACAAGACCAAACCTCCATCTAAAAATAATAATAATAAAAATTTAAAAGTGCAAATAATTTATTTGGAGAAAGGGAGACTTTTGAAGTGACTAAACCACAAAATATTTAGTGAGGAGTGGTGAAAATAAAGCTGGAAAGTGAGAGGCAGAAGATAAGGGGCATAGTGGTGTACACCTGTAGTCCTCTATTCCGAAGGCTGAGGTGGGAGAATCATCTGAGCCTGGGAAGTCAAGGCTGTAGTGAGCCAAGATCATGCCACTGCGCTCCAGCCTGGGTGACAGAATGAGACCATGTCTCATAATAAAGGGAGTAGGGGGAGATGGGAGAGCATATAATGACTCCATAAATAGACAAGGGAATTATAGATTGTGATAAGAGGCATTAATAAACCAGGCGTTAGAGTTGTGGTGGAGGCCAACTTCAGATAGAGAAGGATTTCAGAGGAACTGACTTTTGAGCTGAGACCTGAAGTTAATTCTGAGAGATTTAAAATTTTTCTTTTTGTGAATGGAGGAGCCATTGAAAGTTTTAAAACAGGAGTGAGGTTACATTGATATTTTTGGAAAGATGACAGAAAGTGTAAGGAATGAATTTGAACTAGGAGAAGTTTTGAAGCTGGAAGATGGGTGAGGTAGCTCTTGCAATCATTCAGATGAGAAATGAAGTTTGAAATAAGGAAGAGAAGAAGGGAGCAATTTGAGAAAGATTTAGAAGGCATAGCTAATTCTGGATGTGAGAGGTGATGGAGAGGAAGAAGACCAAAGTGATTTCAGAGGTTCTGGATGGGGGCGGGTGACAATGATTGGAGCTACTGATAAATGAAATAGGAAATAGAGGAGTATAACTAGGTAAGTGGATGAGATTGAGAGAGTAGTAACTGTGTTGATTTTGAACTGCCTGTGGTACATTCAGAAATGTCTATGAGGCAGTTGAAAATATGCTTCCGGAGCTAAGAGAAGAAATTTGAGCTGGAAACATTATAAACTCTAAAAACAAGAATCATGGCTTGGAATCATGTTTCGGCTCTGGAAGGACCTTATATACACCCAGCGACTACTCCAACTCAAATTTCATGAATGAGTAACGAGCTAGATGCTCACAGATCCTATTTAGGACCCAGTTAAGAATAAAACTCTAGCCAAGGAAAGTGAAGAGTAAGATAAGACCAATTAATAGTATATTGGTACCAGTCTACTGTTACCCTTGCCTTGCTTGTCCTGAGTCCTGCCCACACCTCCCTCCAGCTGCTGCTGGTCTCCATGACTATTGCCCCATCACCTAGTGCCTGTTTTCTTCTGGCTGCAGAGAAGGGGGAAGATGTGTTCTAGTGGAATTTTAAGTATAGTAGTCTCTCTCTACCCCCAGGGGATACCTTCAAAGAGTCCCAGCACATGCCTGAAACAGGGTAGTGCCGAACCCTGTATTTACTATGTTTTTTCCTACACATATATACCTATGATAAAGTTTAATTTATAAATTAGGCACAGTGAGAGGTAAACAGCAACAATAATAAAATACGACAATTAGAACAATATACCAGCATGACTACTCTTGCACTTTGAGGCCATTATTAAGTAAAATAAGAGTGACTTGAACACAAGCACTGTAATATTGGACAGTTGATCTGATCATGGAGAGGGCTGCTCTAAGTGACTAACTGGCGGGCAGTGTATACAGTGTGTATATACAGTGTGGAAACACCAGACGAAGGGATGATTCATGTCCACCTGAGCAAGAAGGCGCAAGATTTTATGACACTACTCAGAGTGGTAGGGAATTTTAAACTTATGAGTTGTTTATTTCTAACATTTTTCATTTACTGTTTTCAGACCACAGTTGACCACAGGTAACCAAAACAGGAAAGAGAAACCCCAGTTAAGGGGGAACTACTGTGTCATTCGGATTGCATTTTTCACAGAACAATGTCATAAATAGTGGAAAGAATTTCAAAACTGGTTCCCGGAGGCCCACAGTGCATTCAAACAAACAAAAAATACATGAAAATGTTTTTGAGAGCAGAAACTCTTCATATAGAGGGAACTACATGAATTGTGTTTTATTGTCATTTAGGAGTAGTCATAGGAGATACTGTGTGACACAGAGATTTTTATCCCGATAATGAACTCTGATGATCCACTGGGCCAATACTTTTCAAAAAATTAAAGACCAGACTTATTAATTACTAAAATAAAAATAATAATACAAGCATTTTTATCCCATGAGTACTATACTCTTGAGCAGTCCTTTCATTAAATTCATATCCCCTTTTATTTTATATATCTATTTTTTGAGACAAAGTCTTACATTCTGTCACCCAGGCTAGAGTGCAGTGCTGTGATTATAGCTCATTGTAGCCTCCCTCTTCCAGGCTCAACTGATCCTCCTGCCCCAGCCTCCCAGGTCGCTGGGACTACAGGTGCATGCCACCACACTAGCTAATTTTTATTTTATTTCATTTTTAGTGCAGATGAGGTCCCAGCTACGTCACCCAGGCTGGTCAGGAATCCCTGGCCTCAGGCAATTCTCCTACCTCGCCCTCCAGCAGTTCTGCCTCGCCCTCCCAAAGTGCTGGAATCACAGGAATGAGCCACCACATCCAGCCACTTTATTATTTTGACTTTCACATTTAATTCTATGCTCCACTTCAAAATAATTTTGTGTGCAGTATGAGATAGAGAACAAGGCTTGGCTTTGTTTTTAATATGTGGATCTCTAGTTGATGGCCATGCACCATTTATTTAAAAGATCATACTTTCCTATTGAATTGCCATGGCACCTTTGCTGTAAGTCAGGTGACTATAAATGTGTGGGTCCATTTCTGGGTTCCTGATTCTGCTCCGTTGATGTATGTGTCTGTTCTAATCACTGTAGCTTTGTAGTAAGTCTTGATATCTGGAGAGTTTAGTTCTCTAGGTTTGTTCTTCAAAATTGTTTTGATTATTCTAGGTCCTTTGCATTGCCATATACATTTTAGAACCAAATTACTGATTTTCTTTTCTTCTTTTTCTTTTCTTTTCTTTTTTTTTTTTTTTTTTTTTGAGACAGAATTTTGCTCTTGTTGCTCCAGGCTGGAGTGCAATGGCGTGATCTCGGCTCACTGCAATCTCCACCTCCCGGGTTCGAGCAATTCTCCTGCCTCAGCCTCCCGAGTAGCTGGGATTACAGGCATGCACCACCACACCCAGCTAATTTTGTATTTTTAGCAGAGATGGGGTTTCTCCATGTTGGTCAGGCAGGTCTCGAACTCCCCACCTCAGGTGATCCGCCTGTCTCGGCCTCCCGAAGTGCTGGGATTACAGGCATGAGCCACCACACCCGGCCCAGATTACTGATTTTCATCCCCCCAAAAAACAAAGGTAGAAGGAAGCAAGCAAAGATGGAAGGAAAGATGGAGGGAGGGAGGGAGGGAGGGAGGGAAGGAGGGAAGGAGGGAGGGAGGGAAGGAAGGAAGGAAGGAAGGAAGGAAGGAGGGAAGGAAGGAAGGAAGGAAGGAAGGAAGGAAGGAGAGAAAGATGCTGGGATTCTCATTGGAGTTACATTGATTCTATAAATCATTTTTGGGGAAGAATTGAAGTATTAACAATATTGGGTTTTATAAAGTATTAATATGGTCTGTCCCTTCATTTCTCCATTTATTTCATGTTTAATTACTATCAGTAATGTTTTGTAATTTTCTGTAGAGGTCTTACACATGTTCCTTAGGTTACCCCTACCTGTTTTATTGTAAATGATACCAGCTTGCTATGATTTGAATATTTGTCCCCTCCAAAACTCATATTTAAACTTAATCCCCAATGTGGCAGTATGAAGAGGTGGGACCCTTAAGAGATGGTGATGTGGGCCCTGTCCTCATACATGCATTAACCCATTCATAGATTAATGGAATCATGGGTTAATGGATTAATGGATGGTAGTGTTGGAAGGATGAGAAGGACAGAGACTCCAGATATGTTTTGAAAGTTGAGCCAATATAATACATTGATGTATTGGATGGGGGGTAAGAGAAAAGAGCCAGGCACAGTGGCTCATGCCTGTAATCCCAGGACTTTGGAAGGCCGAGGCAGGTGGATCACCTGAGGTCAGGAGTTCGAGACCAGCCTGGCCAACATGGCGAAACCCCGTCTCTACTAAAAATACAAAAATTAGCCAGGTGTGGTGGCAGGCACCTATAATCCCAGCTACTCAGGAGGCTGAGGCAGGAGAATCACTTGAACCCAGGAGACAGAGGTTGCAGTGAGCCAAGATTGAGCCACTCCATCTAAAAAAAGAAAAAAGAAAAAAGAGAAAGAAAGAAAAGGAAAAGAATCAAGAATGACTCCAAGGTTTTGGGCCTGAGCAACTGGAAGGATGGAGTTGCCAATAACTGAGGTGGGAAGATGGGGGAGCAGCAGGTAGAGGGGAGGGAGGACGGCGATCAGGAATCAGCGTTGGCCATGTTAAAGTTTAGCATGCCTATGAGACATTCAGATGGAGGGAAGAAAGTGTTTCAAGGAGGAAATGATAAAATGTGTCAGATGTTCAGAGACACCCAGTAAGATGAGGCCTGAGAATTACCAATTGGATTTGGAAATATGGAGCTGGCTAGTAACCTTGCTATATTGGGACCATAGCTGGAGGAGGATGTGGAGGTGTGGGAAGGTTTTTGCATTTTAATTTGGTTTTGTCTTGTTTTGAAGTACGGAAGCTAGTACCTCATGTTTAAAGCTTGGCATGATGATCCAGAAGTAAGAGAAAAATTAAGCTACAAGAGAGCAGACAATTTTAAGAGTTGAATCTGATTATGTGAGGAGGGACAGGAGCGAGGGCAGAAGTGGAGGGCTGACCTCAGACGGGAGCACACACAGTTCTCTGTAGCAGATGGGAAGGCAGAGAGAGGTTTGTAGTGGGAGAATGTAGAAGCTCTCTTTTATTCTTTTTTTTCTTTTACTGGTTCCATGCCCCATGAAGACAAAGAAGCTCTCTTTTGATGGCTTGTTTTTTGATTTGATTTGTTTTTTGTGTTAGTTTTCAGTAAACCAGGAAGCAAGGTCATGAAATGAAGGCATGAAAATGTAACTATTATAAAGACTAATGATTTCAAACTGTGGAAAATGTATTCTTTTTATTGAGATTTTTTATTAAAATATAAGGGTCAAAAATAGTATAGAGTGCAGCCATGAAAAATAAATCATGCCTTTTGCAGCAGCATGGATGCAGCTCGGGGCCATTATCCTATGCTAATTAACATTGGGTACTGGTGGACATAGAGATGGCAACAATAGACCCTGTAGACTACTAGAGGTGGGAGGAAAGGCGGGGACAAGGGTTGAAAAACTAACTATTGGGTACTATGCTCACCACCTGAGTGATGGGGTCGTTTGTGTATCAAACTTGAGCATCACACAATATACCCATGTAACAAACCTGCACATGTTACCCACTGAATCTAAAATAAAAGTTGAAATTATTAAAAAAAAAAAAAGTTTCCAAAAATAGTGCAGTGAAACAAAACCAAAAATAGGTAAATTAAACTTCCTCAAAATTAAAACCTTTTGTGTCTTAAAAGGCACTCTCAACAGAATGAAAAGACCCATGGAGTGGGGGAGATCTTTGCAAATCATATGTTTGACAAGGGTCTTGTATCCATAACATGTAAAGAACTCTTACAATTCAACAACAAAAAGCAACCCAAATAAAAAGTGAGCAAAGGGCTTGAATATACAGGCACACCTCATTTTATTGTCCTTTACTGCACTTTGCAGATACCATTTTCTACAAATTGAAGGTTTTTGCAACCCTGCATCAAGCAAGTCTATCAGCACCATTTTTCCAGCAGCATGTGGTCATTTCGTATCTTTGTGTCATATTTTGATAATTCTTGCACTGTTTCTAAGTTTATTATTATTATTCATTAGTGATTTTTTTATGTCACTATTGTAATTGTTCTGGGGTGCCACAAACCATTCCCATATAAGACAGCAAGTTTAATTGATAAATGTGTGTTCTGATTGCTCTACCAACCAGCCATTTTACCATCTCTGTCCCTCTTCTTGGACCTACCTTTTCCCTGAGACACAACAATATTGAAATTAGACCAATTCATAGCCCTACAATGGCCTTTAACTATTCAAATGAAGAGTCACAAGTCTCTCACTTTAAATTAAAAGGTAGAAATAATTAGGAGTAGTGAGGAAGGCATATTGAAAGCTGAGATAGACCAAAAGCTAGACCTCTTGTGCCAGTTAGCCAAGTTGTGAATGCAAAGGAAAAGTTCTTGAAGGAAATTAAAAGTGCTGCTCCAGTGAACCCACAAATGATAAGAAAGTGAAACAGCTTTCTTGTTAATATGGAGAAAGTCTGAATGGTCTGGACAGAAGATCATACCAGCTACAACATTCCTTTAAGCCAAAGCCTAATCCGGAGCAAGGGCCTAACTCTATTTAATTCTATGAAGGCTGAGAGTGGTGCAGAGGCTGTAGAAGAAAAGTTGAAGCTGGCAGAGGTTGGTTCATGAGGTTTAAGAAAAGAAGCCATCTCCATAACCTGAAAGTGCGAGGTGAAACTGATGTACAAGCCGCAGCAAGTTACTCAGAAGATCTAGCTAAAATCATTTAAGAAGGTGGCCGCACTAAACAACATTTTCAACATAGCGAAAACAGCCTTATATTGGAAAAAGATGCCAGCTAGGACTCTCCTAAAGAGAGTAATTGCTAAAGAGCAGTCAATGCTCAGCTTCAAAGCTTCAAAAGACAGACTGACTTTCTTGTTAGAAACTAATGTAGCTGGTACGTTTAAGTTGAAGCCTATGTCTATTTACCATTCCCAAAACCTTGGGGCCCTGAAGAGTATAGCTAAATCTACTCTGCCTGTGCTCTCTTAAGGGAACAATGAAGTCTGGATGACAGCACATCTATTTACAGCATGGTTTACTGAAAAATTTTTTTTAAAAGACAGAGTGTCAGTATGTTGCCCAGGCTGGAGTGCAGTAGCGATTCACAGGTGTGATCGTTGCACATCACAGCCTCAAATTCCTGGGCTCAAGCAATCCCCTGCTTCAGCCACCTGACTTGCTGGGACTACAGGCATGAACTGCTGTGCAATGGCTTGGTTTAATGACTAGTTTAAGTCCACTGTTAAGAACTACTGCTCAGAAACAAAAAAAACAAAACTGAGTCCTTTCAAAATATTGCTGCTCATTGACAATGCATGTAGTCACCCAAGAGCTCTGATGGAGATGTACAAAGAAATTAATGTTTTCGTGTTATTAACAAAACATTCTGCAGCCCATGAATCAAGGAGTAATTTCGACTTTCAAGCCTTATTATTTAAGAAATACATTTCATAAAGCTAAAGGTGGCATGGATAGCGATTCCTCTGATGGATCTAGGCAAAGTAAATTGAAAACTTTCTAGAAAAGATTCACCATTCTATATGCCATTAAGAACATTTCGGATTCATGGGAGGAGGTCAAAATGACAACATTAACAGGAGTTTGAAAGAGGTTGATTCCAGCCCTCTTGGATAACTTTGAGGTGATTAAGACTTCAGTGGATGAAGTAACTGCAGATGTGATGGAACTAGCAAGAGAAGTAGAATTAGAAGTGGAGACAGAAGATGTGACTGAATTGCTGCAATCTCATGATAAAACATTAAACAGATGAGAAGTTGTTTCTTCTAGATGAGCAAAGACAGTGGTTTCTTAAGATGGAATCTACTAGTGAAGACGCTGTGAACACTGTTGAAATGTACAACAGAGGATTTAGAACATTTAATAAACTTAATTGATAAAGCAGTATCAGAATTTGAGAGGATTGACTCAAATTTTGAAAAAATACTAATGTGGGTAAAATGCCATCAAACAACATGACATGCTACAGAGAAATTTTTCTTGAAAGGAAGAGTTCCGTTAATGTGGCAAACTTCATTGCTGTCTTTTTTTTTTTTTTTTTTTTTTTTGAGATGGAGTCTCACTCTGTCACCCAGGCTGAAGTGCAGTGGCACAATCTCAGCTCACTGCAACCTCCACCTCCTGGGTTCAAGTGATTTTCCTGCCTCGTCCTCCCAAGTAGCTGGGATTATAGGCACACGCCACCACGCCCAACTAATGTTTGTATTTTTAGTAGAGATGGGGTTTCACCATGTTGGCCAGGCTAGTCTCAAACTCCTGACCTGGAGTGATCCACCTGCCTCAACCTCCCAAAGTGCTGGGATTACAGGCATGAGCCTACTGCGCCCAGCCGATTGCCGTCTTATTTTATGAAATTGCCACAGCTACCCCAACCTTCAGCAGCCACCACCCTGATCAGTCATCAGCCATCAGAATTGAGGCAAGACCCTCTAACAACAAAAAAATTACAACTCACTGAAGGCTCCAGTTATTGTTAACGTTTTTTAGCGATAAAGTTTTTTTTTTTTTTTTTTTGAGACAGAGTCTCGCTCTGTCACCCAGGCTGGAGTGCAGTGGCACGATCTCGGCTCACTGCAAGCTCCACCTCCCGGGTTCATGCCATTCTCCTGCCTCAGCCTCCCGAGTAGCTGGGACTACAGGCGCCAGCTACAATGCCCGGCTAACTTTTTTGTATTTTTAGTAGAGACAGGGTTTTACCATGTTAGCCAGGATGGTCTCGATCTCCTGACTTCGTGATCCGCCCGCCTCAGTCTCCCAAAATGCTGGGATTACAGGCATGAAGCAATAAAGTATTTTTAAATTAAGATAGGTACCTTGTTTTTTAGACATAATGCTATTATTGCACAGTTAACAGATAGTGTAAAATATAGTGGAAAAATAACATGCACTAGGAAACAAAAAAATTGGGGTGACTTGCTTTATTACAATATTAGCTTTATTGTGGGGGTCTGGAGCCAAACCCTCGATATCTATGAGGTATGCCTGTATATTTCTCCAGAGAAGACATCAAAATGGACAGCAAGTGCATTGAAAGATGCTTAGTCACAATATGCCACATCACACCCACTATGATCACCATTAAAAACAATAAACAAAAACACAGAAAATAACAAGTGTTAGTGAGGATGCAGAATATTGGAATCCCTCATACACTGCTGGTGGGAATGTAAAATGGTGCAGCTACTGTGGAAAACAGTGTGGCAGTTCCTCAATAAGTTGAGCATAGAATGACCACATGACAGCAGTTCCACTCCTAGGTATCTAGCCAACAGAACTGACAACCTGTGTTCAAATAAGAACTTGCACACAAATGTTCATGCCAGTAGTAGTCACAGTAGCCAAAAGGTGGAAACAACCCAAATGTCCACGAACAAAGGAACAATTAAACAAAATGTGGTATATCCATACAATGGAATAGTATTCAGCTATGAAAAGGAATGAAGTACTAACACATTGTATGACATAGATGAACCTTGAAAACATTTTGCTTAGTGAAAGAAGCCAGACATGAAAGACCACCCATTGTATGGTTTTATTTATAATAGGTAAATCCACAGAGACAGAAAGCAGATTCGTGGTTGCCTGGAACTCGGGGGAGGGAATAATGGAATATGACTGCCTAATAGGTGCTGGGTTTCCATTTGGGGTGATGAGAAAGTTCTGGACTAGATAGTGGTGGCTGCAGATCATTGTGAATGAACTTAGTGCCACTGAATTATATGCTTTAAAATGGTGACAGTGGTCAATTTTATGTTACATGTATTTTACCACAAATAAAAAATCAGGCAGTTGTATTAGGTTACATTATTTAAACGGATAAAATACATATGCCGTTAAACCTAGTTTCTCATTTAGGGTAATTCTAGGAATCTTACGGGATTTTTAGAACTGGAAAAGACCATAGGATTGATAACTTATACCTATGTTATAAAGTGTGTTGAAAATATTTAGCAACTTCTTACTTATCACAAAGATTGGAATTATCCTGTTATGCAAATTTCTCTGCCTAAAGGTTTACAGTTTTCTCTGATTCATTGTCTGGGATCCTGACCCGGAACTCAAAGCCACCTTTCCCTAGCCATTGCTTCATCAGAAAAAAAAAGCAATCTTATAGACACCAATCTTGTCTGACTTACTATGAGTCAACAGGCATAAACCACTTCAGTTTATTTCCATTTCTAATAACATTGTTACTGGGGCAATAACAAGTCATGTAAATTAGCCTACATGTTAGAATAATATATAGTCTACAATATATAGTCTGATTTTCTTCATGCTATAAATACCTATAAACATTAGTGTACAGAAGCGATATATTTAGACCTAACGAATAAAATGTTGAATTGGTATTTGTCTCATGAGCTATGCACAAATGTCTTTATCAATTTACATTTCAAATACAGTTTTAATGACGTAGTCATTCATGTCATATAGCTTTTAATAGGGATTCTAGTTGATAGTATATTTGTCTACAAAAAAAGAATTTTCTAAGAACTGGAAAAGCATTTTTCAAAGCAGTTTTTCAAAGTACAATAAGTGATCTGTGGTTCTGTAAAGGTAGATAATACTAGATCTTTAAAGTTTCACTGCGCTTCAGGATTGTTCTTGAAGAGATATTCTGCCTACAATTGAAAAAAAGACAAGTCAGCAATTTGCAAGTTATTATTAGTCATGTATTTGTATTAGTAGCAATTTAAAAATCATCTAGGGCCGGGCTCATGCCTATAATCCCAGCACTTTGGGAGGCCGAGGCCGGTGGATCACTTGAGGTCAGAAGTTCGAAAACAGCCTGGCCAACTTTGTGAAACCCCATCTCTACTAAAATACAAAAAATTAGCTGGGTGTGGTGGTGGGCGCCTGTAATCCCAGCTACTTGGGAGGCTAAGGCAGGAGAATCGCTTGATCCCAGGAGGTGGCGGTTGCAGTGAGCCAAGATTGTGCCATTGCATTCCAGCCTGGGCAACAAGAGTGAAACTCTATCTTAAATAAATAAATAAATAAGTAAAAATACATACATTTTTTACTTTCAAATGAATAATAAAAATCTTACATGGGTTTGACCAATGAGGGAAAAAAAATCTTATTTTAAATGGCGAATGTATTAGAAGCTATTTCCCAAATAACCAGAAACATAATTTTGTTATCTCGACTGGTTTTCTGTTAAAATTCAGGCAGATTAGGCTGGGTGTGGTGGCTCTCCCCTGTAATCCCAGCACTTTGGGAGGCCCAGGTGGGCGGATCACAAGGTCAGGATTCAAGACCAGCCTGACCAACATGGTGAAACCCTGTCTCTACTAAAAATACAAAAATTAGCCTGGGGTGGTGGTGCACGATTGTAATTGCAGCTACTCAGGAGGCTGAGGCGGGAGAATCGCTTGAGCGCGGGAGGCGGAGGTTACAGTGAGCCGAGATCGTGCCACTGCACTTCAGCGTGGACGACAGAGCGAAACTCCGTCTCAAAAAAAAAAAAAAAAAAGATTCAGGCAGATTTTGTTTTCTTTTATTTATTTATTTATTTTTTTTTTTTGAGACAGAGTCTCACTGTCGTGCCCAGGCTGGAGTGCAGTGGTGCGATCTCGGCTCACTGCAACCTCAGCCTACCGGTTCAAGCGATTCTCCTGCCTCAGCTTTCTGAGTAGCTGGGACTACAGAGTGCGACACCATGCCCGGCTAATTTTTGTTGTTGTTGTTGTTGTATTTTTAGTAGAGATGGGTGGGGTTCACTATGTTGGCAGGGTGGTCTCTAACTCCTGACCACAAGTGATCCCCCGACCTTGGCCTCCCAAAGTGCTGAGATTACAGGTGTGAGCCACCATACCCGACCTCAAACTGATTTTTTTAAAAATTAAATATTTTACCAGAAAATCAACAGGATCTTCGGGTCGGACGTTGCAACATTCATTCAGGCCCTGAATAAGAGTTGGCATCACGTAGGTCATTAAATAGTTTCTCAGGGGAATTGATTGAGCCTCCAGTAATTCTCTTTCTTCTCTTTTCACTTCCTCTAGTCGTTTATTCTAAAATAGAACATTTGGGGGCAAAGTAAATATATAGTGAGAAAGGGGAGAACACTCACACAGTTCACCTTAGAGTGCACTGAGACACTGCTAGAAATAGTCACCATCTATGATACAGATGGCATTTCCAATCAGCAGGGAAAAGACATAAATGGCGTTATAACAACTTAGTCATTTGGAAAATAATAAATTGGATCACTTCTTACACCAAAATAATGTCTAGCTGCCCAGATGAAGCAAAATAGAAAGAAAAAAAGAAAAAAAAATGCCACTAGAAAGTCTGGAGGGCATTGGGATAGTGACGTGTGCAATTCTTTGCTCAGCATACAGCCACCCTCTCTTGTGGGAATCATAATTCCAGATGTCTTTTGAGAAATCTCCCTTCTCAGCCTAGTGGTTTAGTTTGAGTAGGATTTAAGCCCATCATCCAGCCACCTCCTGGCCATAGATTCTAATTAAGGATCGGCACAACATCAAAATTGGTTACAATTTACAATACCTAAATTGTAAACAGTACTAGTACAAATATATGACTAATAATAACTTATAAATTGTTGACTTGTCTTTTTAAAAAATTCTAGTTAAAGATGAGCACATCAAGTGCCCTGCCATGCATGGTAGGTGCACCTAAGAATGAAGCCTCCCATGCAAGGCAGGACAAAGAGGGGGATCCTAAGTCCTTGGCGACATCATTTGAGCCACTATATCACACCTTACCTGAAGCCAGCCCTACCCCTGGACTTCTCTGGTTTTCTTTATGGTGAAGTCATTTTGAGTTTGCTTTTATATCACTTGCAAGATAAAGAGTCCTAGCTGATATTTGTTTGAAAGGAGGTCTTGGCAAGATTGCCAACCCAGAAATCAAAATGGGAAACAGGTGGATGGATTTGACTACATGTAAACATGAAACTTTTGTGTGGTCAGAGAAAATATCATAAATAATGTTAAAAGATAAATGATGAATTGAGAAAAACTGCAACACATTATAAAAAAGATGTGATGAGGATATTATGTGATGCACACTACTTGCCAGGCGCTGTGCATAGTTTACATATATTACCTCTTTAATCACCTCAATGACTGTATGAAGTAGGTACTATCATTATCCCCACTTTACAGATGGAGAAACTGAGACACAGAGAGGAGCCTGCACAAGGCCACATACCTACAGAGAGAGTGGAGTGGGATTTGAACTCTAGCAGCACGACTCAGGAGGCCAACTGGAGCCATTCCTGTGTCTATTGAACTAATTTATCAGGAGTTCTTTTTGCAAAATAATTAGAAAGAGACACACAGCCCAAACATGGGCAGAGAAAATATGCAACATGAGAAGAAACATAAATGCTTAACAAACATAGAAAAAGCTGTAAGATTAGTGATCAGAGAAATGAATATCAAAACAATGAGAACAGTTTTTATCAGCCTGACATGTGCGAGCAAAATTGAGAAAGTAGGTTTAGAGAAGGTGTAGGGAAATAATCACCTGTTAGATGATACGTAAACTGGTTTGCCATTGCTGGAGGGCAGTTTTAAAATATGTATCAAAACTTAAACCATGTCTAGTCTGACACAGCAAACTTTAGGAATTTAAGATTAATCAGGCACCCAAAATGTGTGCATTGGGCCTGCCTCCCTCCCTCCATCCCTCCCTTCTTTCTTCCTTTCTTCCTTCCTTCCATTTTTTGAGTGCCTATGATATGCCAGGCACTATTCTAAGCATTGGATATATGGCAGTGAACAACATAGACATCGCTGTCCTCATGTAACTTAAGTTCTGTGCAGAGAAAAGACAAGAAACAAGGTAAATACATAAACTGTAAAATAGGTAGAGTAAGTACAAAGAGGGAAATTAAAAAGTGTAAAAGGGGATGTGACAGGTTGTGGGAAGGGGTAGGCATTGAATTTTACAGAGACCAGGAAATGCCTCACTAGAAAGATGACTTCTGGTAAAGATGCCACGTGTCTGTGAGGTAGTGAGTCATGCAGATGACCATCATTGGTGCACTGTTTGAAACTAGGAAGTATCAGAAGCAGCCAGGTCACAAAGGACCTTGACCACAATGACAAGTTTGGACTTTTATCAAATTGTGATAATCGAGAGCCTGTGAGGAGCTGTAAGCAGAGAATGGCCATGGTGGGTCTGCAGTTTGGAAGGATCACCTGCCAGCTGCTTGGGAACAGACTGGAGATGGACCAGGCTGGAGTTGGGGAGGACAGTGAGAAAGCGCTGCATAATTCGGATGAGAAACACTGCCCCTAATCAGAATTAGAGAGCTGGGGACAGATTTGGGTGTCATTTTTGGTGATGGTGTTTGTTTTTTGAGGCAGGGTCTCACTCTGTCATCCAGGCTGAAGTGCTGTGGCATCACCATAGCTCAATGCAGCTCAATCTCCCAGGCTCAAACAATCCTCCAGGCTTAAGCAATCCTCCCACGTTAGCCTCCCTAGTAGTTGAGGCTACAGGCATGCCACTATGCCCAGCTAATTTTTATTTTTATTTTTAGTAGAGTCAAGGTCTTGCTATGTTGCCCAGGCCGTTCTTGAACACCTAAGCTCAAGTGATTCTCCAGCCTCACCCTCTCAAAGTGCTGGGATTACAGGTATGAACCACCATGCCCAGCCTAAGAGTGCTATTTTTGGAAGCAGAATTATTTGCTAGACTCAGTGATTTGGGGAATGAGGAGGGGTTGAATGAAGCTGACCACCTGGGTAGGTTACATGGGTAAATGGAGGAAAATAAAATAAAATAATGAGGTCAATGCATAGTAAAATGTTACATATTTATAGGAATTTTATTACTAATACACCTGATAATGGCTAGTTTTTGTTATTAATACTAAGCAAGCTGGGCACAGTGACTCACGCCTGTAATCCCAGCACTTTGGGAGGCAGAAGCAGGCGGATCACTTGAGATCAGGAGTTTCAGATCAGCCTAGCTGGCCAACATGGTGAAACCCCATTTCTACTAAAAACAAAAAAAAGGGGTTGGGCTTGGTGGTGCACACCTGCAGTCCCAGCCCCTGGGGAGGCTGAGACAGGAGAATCACTTGAACCCAGGAGGCAGAGGTTGCAGTAAGCCAAGATTGCGCCACTGCACTCCAGCCTGGGCGACACAGCCAGACCCTGTCTCAAACAAAAAGAAAAAGGGAAAAAACTAAGCAAAAGACCATGGATATCCTTTTTCAAACGTTACAAATGACAAAAAGCAAATGCAAATTTGTTTGGGGTATTTTCATGACATTTCCCTAAAGCAGGATGGGAAGTGGAACTGGCCTAAATGGCTTTGCCAGGCACCGCACCCCTGCTCCGCACACACACAGACTCACACACACACCACTCACCCACTCCTCCCAGCGAGCTATCTTCTCTGCCATCTCCACGGCCTCCTGGTGCTCGCGTTCTGCTTCCTCAGCAGCCTCCCTGGCCAGCCGCTCCTCCGCAGCCTTCCGCTCCTCTTCTGCCTTTTCTTCATCTGTTAAACCATAATTTCGAGGCTCCCCAATCTCTTTGATGAGCTGTTTGATAGCAAGTCTATTCTGAGCATCTTCAAGTTTTCCTACATCTTTAAATACCAGGAGAGAGATCAACACATACTTATATTCTAGGCCTGCCTGCAATTGGGAAAATTCTTTATTACTATAAACTTGTGATAGTCAATTATGTAAATTACCACATGGGGCTTTCTTTTCTAATTGCCAGCATAGTTCAGACGTTTTTCCCTCATGGGCAAATATCAGACCAGAGTCTGAGAGTCGTGGGTAGGGAAATTTGGACTTGGGTCTATGAGTTCTAACGATGACTTGATTAGAGTGGTTGGATGGGGGAATGGATTACCTGAAAAGTAATGAGCTCTCCATGCCTGGAAGTATTCAAGCAAAGACTGGGACACTTCTTTTAGAGGTTTCTACAGAAGGAAGTCCTGCACTTGTGGGAGGCCAAACAGGGTGACCTTTCTGAAAATCAACGATTCTGGGATACGTTTTCAATTCACAAAAAAATAACCATTTCAGTGAGTCTACTTGAATAGGAAAAAAAAAAAAATCCAGACTCCAGAATATCTGAAAAACGTTAGTATCAAGACTGAAGAGAAGAAAAAGAAAAATGGTGTATGGATAAATACTGAGATCTCCACGGTCATTGAGGTGGTAAATTCTATACCACTTTCTTAGGGCTGCTTGGAAGGTGTCTGCAGAGAACGGTGTGCAGTGGACAAATTTTGGTACTAAGCCCCTTCAGACCTTCCTCTGGGCAACTGCTTACCCCACTCCCATTCATAGTCACTGCTGTGCCCACCCCACCCATGTTTGTTTTTTATTGTTTTGTTTTGTTTTTGTAGAGACAGGGTCTCCCCATGTTGCCCAGGCTGATCTTCAACTCTTGAGCTCAAGCAGTCCTCCTGCCTCGGCCTCTCACAGTGCTGGGATTACAGGGATGAGCCACCACCCCTCCCATGTTTGTATGACCTTGACCTAGACCAGAAGCACCACCGGGTTCTAACATGGGAAGAGGGGAGGAGCAGAGCCAATGCACTAGTTGGTGAACAGAAGCAAGCCCTTAAAAAAGCAAAAAACAGCTGGCCACGGTGGCTCACACCTGTAATCTCAGCACTTTGGGAGGCCGAGTAGGTTGAGGTCAGAAGTTCAAGACCAGCCTGGCCAACATGGAGAAACCTCATCTCCACTAAAAATACAAAAATTAGCCTGGCATAGTGGCGCACGCCTGTAGTTCCAGCTACTTGGGAGGCTTAGGCAGGAGGATCACTTGAACCCGGGAGGCAGAGGTTGCACTGAGTTGAGATTGAGCCACTGTACTCCAGCTTGGGTGACAGAGTGAGACTTTGTCTCAAAAAAATGAAAAAGTCATATCGAGTAGCTCTTCATTGCCTGACCTGTGACATTTAAATGCATTTCTCACTGGGTGTGGTGGTTCATGCCTGTAATCCCAGCACTTTGTGTGGCCAAGGTGGGCAGATTGCTTGAGGCCAGGAGTTTGAGACCAGCCTGGCCAACGTGGTGAAAACTGTCTCTACCAAAAATACAAAAATTAGCTGGGCATGGCAGCATACGCCTGTAATCCCAGCTACTTGGGAGGCTGAGGCAGGAGAATTGCTTGAACCCAGGAGGCAGAGGTTGCAGTGAGCTGAGATTGTGCCATTGCACTCCAGCCTTGGTGACAGAGGGAGACTCTATCTCAAAAAGAAAAAGTAAAATAAAATAATATAATATAATATAAATGCATTTCTCCCTGATTACTCTGAGTAATTACAACCTTGATATCACTAACTGGACACCTTTGAGAAGGTACTCAGGAATGATTCCCCCTGGCAATATTCCACTCTGACCCCAGAGCCGGGCCACTGCTGATTAGACTGGGGTGGGGCACCTCAGCCCAAACTGTGACCAGCAGAGTTGCCCTTCAGGGAATGTGGGACTGGACAGAGTAAAGTCAGCTCTGGCCTTGGCTCCCAGTGTAGCATCGTAACTCTGGGTGTGGGGTGGCCTCAGCCTACCACACAGGCCACAGAGGGAAAGAGAACCCTGGCCCAAAGAGAGAGATGACAAAGAGACACTGAGAGAGAAGCAGAGGCCAGAGCTGATGAGAGGATGCGATTCCCAGCATCTTTCCAGGGCCCCATTCCAGACCTTGCAGAGGCTGGGCTGCATCCCCTACCGTGAGATGCCCTCCCCGCCTCCCATCCTTAGGATGCATTTCTCCCCTATGCTTTTATATTCTTTCCCAGTTGTCAGCTGCAGAAGAGGCCAAATGAGATGGGCACAGGATGAGACGGAACACAATGGCCACTCATTCATTCCTCCCTGTTATTTCTTTTTTTCTCAACATTTTTCCCTGGGCTCTCCTGATCTTCCTGTAAACAGTTTTTTGGACCTAACTGAAAAGATGACAATCACTATTTTTCTGAAATCTATTCTTCATTCTTTCCTAGTTCTCTAAATAATGTAAACTAATTTCCATACTAGGAGGTGCAGAACCCTTAGCTTTTACATATAAAGCATGTCCAACATGCAGAAACATGTCTAGATGAGAACAAAACCCAGTGACTGCTGAGGGTGCAGACAACAAGGATTTGCAGATTTACAAATTGTTATTTTTATATTTCTTTTTTTTTTTTTTTCCTAAGACGGAGTCTCACTCTGTGGCCTAGGCTGGAGTGCAGTGGCATGATCTCAGTTCACTGCAACCTCTGCCTCCTGGGTTCCAACGATTCTCCTGCCTCAGCCTCCTGGGTAGCTGGGATTACAGGTGTGCACCACCACGCCCAGCTAATTTTTGTATTTTTCGTAGAAATGGGGTTTCACCATGTTGGCCATGCTGGTCTCGAACTCCTGACCTCAGGTGATCCACCCACCTTGGTCTTCCAACATGTAGGGATTACAGGCATGAGCTACTGCACCCAGCCATTTTTAAATTTCATAATAGTATGTCATTTTATGCCTTAGTATTGGTAGGAATAACAAAATGACCACTTGTTGAACTCCTTCAACGTGCCAGGCACTTTGTGTCTCTCATCTCTACCGTTTATAACAACCCTGCAAGCCTGATTATTTTCCTATTTCACAGATGAGAAAACTGAGGCCCAGCCACAACTGGAATTAGCTCTCCTTCCTCCTGGTGACATTATCCCTTAGCACTAAGTCTCCCGATACTCCAGGGCCCAAATGCTTTCCCATTGGGCAGTTGAGGGTAGAGAGCAGCCCCTGGAGTCCCAAGGGTGGGCCTGACCAGGAAGCTTCCACCAGGCAGAAGCTGGTTCTTTCTCACCAAGCCCAAAGGAGGAATAAGTGTCAAGGTCCAGAAAACCAGAAAGGTAGGTCAGGGGTTCAACAAGCCCAGGGAAGTCGCAGCAGCTGTGAAAGCTAAGAGCTGGAGCCAGGAATCATAATGGTGGTGATGAGGCCAGCGTGACGCGGGATCACAAGTGCTTGCTGGTGCTAAGCTCAGCGCTGTGTTTACAGGAAACAAGAAGGAATGCGGTGAAGAGCTATTTGCTCTTCTGGGTAGCTACGGGGATGGGCTGGCCAGTCAGAAGGCCAGGAAAGGATCTGGAAAAGCACCAGTGCCCAATAATTTAACAGGGACAGAGCACTGCCCCCAGGGAACCTGGGGTAATGGCCAAGCAGCCAGCACCGAACACACATTTCTTTTTTAAAAAATGAGTTTGTTGGCCAGGCATGGTGGCTCACACCTGTAATCCCAGCACTTTGGGCGGCCGAGTGGGTGGATCATGAGGTCAGGTGTTTGAGAGCAGCCGGGCCAACATAGTGAAACCCCGTCTCTACTAAAAATACAAAAATTACTCAGGCATGGTGGTGCATGCCTGTAGTCCCAGCTACTTGGGAGGCTGAGGCAGGAGAATCACTTGAACCCGGGAAGCAGAGGTTGCAGTGAGCCAAGATTGCACCACTGCACTCCAGCCTGGGCAACTGAGCAAGACTCCGTCTCAAAAACAAAGGATTTGTCATTTGACTTCATAATATACCCATAAATTCTCATACAATAATAACACCCACCACCAAATCCCCACGTAGAATGACTCCCCAGAAGGAGTGCCCTGTGTGTTCCATGGCTTCCTGTGCCCCAACCCATGGTTATACTCCCCACCCTCCCCCAGCCCCACAATTACAGCTAGACCTGCACCAAGCTTTACTGGGGGTCCTGGACATTCACATTATCCTTGAATTCATTTAATACCAATATGTATCGGGTGAATTTCAATTTCATCAAAATAGTTGAAGACAGTCTCATCTTCGATATTGATGTCCCGGTAGTTGCTCAGAGCCCGGAGAAATCGGTCTTGGCTATAGTGGGTCCCGGCCACGATCCTCTCGGGAAGGTTTATCACACGCTCCTTCAGAAACTCATCCGAAGCATCCAGTGCACAAACGAATTCTGGGGAGAAGGAGAGACTCCAGAGTTGGCACAGTACAGCGCAGCTAACTAGCAGGGTGCTGGAGAACGCATGGGCCCCTGGTAACCCAAGTGTCTGGTTACCCGCCAGGACCTCCTGTTGCCACAAATAGCCTGTCCAATTGGCTTTGCTGCCTCTCATGGAGGATAAATAGATGAAAATCACCCCATTTCCAGAGACCACCCTATGAGGCCCAATTGCTATTTTGTGCAATCTATTATTTTCCCTTTCTTCCTCCCTCCCTCTCTTCCTTCCTTCCTCCCTCCCTTCCCCCACCCTCCCTCTGTCCTTCCTTCCTTCCTCCCTTCCTCCCTTCTGAATAAAAGCAGCAGAAATCATAAGTAGCAAATCTCAGATAACCCTGTGATATCAGCTTCCTAGTTAATTTTCAAATTGTCTCTTTTCTCTTTTTTAAAAAATATATACATATATATGCATATATGTATGTATATCTATCTTAGAGAGAGACAAGGTCTCACTATGTGCAGGCTGGTCTCAAATTCCTGCCTTAAGCAGTCCTCCCACTTTGGCCTCCCCGAGTGCTGGCAGGGATAGGCCACGGCTCCTGGCCTCACATTGCCTCCTGTCCAGCACAGTTATCACAGGCTTCCAAAGAGAACTATGGCTACAAGCAACATGCTTTGATGGCCAGTTTGCCAAATTAATAAAAATGGGAACACCCCTTGGAATTTTCATGGATCCAGCTCTTTCCTCAATGCCATTGACTATGAAACACGTTCAACATGATATGGTCAGCACTTACCAATTCAACACACAGATCATGTTAATAATGACCATTTTACCCACCTGTGATTTTCTTTTAAACTGTGAAAGCAGCTGTTCCTTCAGCTTCTAGTACAAATTCAATGGATAATTGTTGAGTGAATAAGAGATTCAGGTGTGGATCAGTGAAATAAACTTTCCAAGGTGAGTTGTGATTCTCAGAGGTTCTCAACTACAGGACCAGTGTACACTGGTGCCCAGATCAGTGGCTGGGTGCATCACAAATACCTTGCTATCTATTAGGGCTCAACAGAACTTAGGAATGATTTGATTTTTGTTCTAAAATTGTATTGGCTTGTAACATCATAATGCCATTCTTGTTTACTTGTATTCTAATAAGCTTCCTTGAGTGGGTGAAAAGGGAAAGCGCACTGGGGAAAGCCCACAGGAGGTGTGTCCCCGAGGCATGTGGACATATGTGAACATCATCTGCTGCAGATACTAACTGTGAAAGCAAAGGCTGAGACAGCCTGTGGAATAAGATCCTGTAAATTCATAATAGTTTGATACTACCTCCATTCTGCATATAAGAGGCATTTTCGCAAGTAAGTTGTTCTATCTTTTGCTCATCTTTTACCATTTGATTGTCATGATTTTCATGAGTGGCTGCCTTTTGAAAAGGAAGGTAGACATCTGAACCCCCAAATGCTGGTACGGTACTGAAATCAAAATGATGTCAACAGATTTGCTGAAAATTGAATCCATTTAAGCTCTGTGATGTCAGACATCTATATGAAAACTTACTTTCAGGCCGGGCGCGGTGGCTCACGCCTGTAATCCCAGCACTTTGGGAGGCCGAGGCGGGTGGATCACAAGGTCAGGAGATCGAGACCATGGTGAAACCCCGTCTCTACTAAAAATAGAAAAAATTAGCCGGGCGCAGCGGCGGGCGCCTGTAGTCCCAGCTACTCGGGAGGCTGAGGCAGGAGAATGGCGTGAACCCGGGAGGCGGAGCTTGCAGTGAGCCGAGATTGCGCCACTGCCCTCCAGCCTGGGCAAAAGAACAAGACTCCGTCTCAAAAAAAAAAAAAAAAAAAAAAGAAAACTTACTTTCTTTTTTATTTTTTTCCCTAACATGATACTCATTTGTTAGAAAATGTGTGAATTATGTTAATAATCTGTGAATTTCAAAAATATATTCTACCTTTCTTCCAGGCTGATCAGGAGGTATAAGATTCCAGTTAATCAAATAATGAGTAACATCCTTGGCTTTCCAATTTGCAAAGATTTTTAATATGATAAAATATACTTCTCACTAGATGATTTTTTAAAAAAATGTTCATTCATTCTCTTTGTGACTCACAGAGAACTTCAAGATTCTGCAGTATCTCAAGACAGTTATTCAGAATGTCTATTGTCCTCGCACTGGCTAACTGTGGATAGCAAGTAATAGATTTCTGCTTGGTGAGACTGTAGATAACAAGGAGGTCACTGTATTTGGCTATCTGGAATCACATGAAAAATCTACGGGTTTTTGTTTTGTTTTGTTTTTAGGCAAAGTCTCGCTCTTGTACCCCACGCTGGAGTGCAGTGGCGCGGTCTCGGCTCACTGCAACCTCCGCCTCCCAGGTTCAAGTGATTCTCCTGCCTCAGCCTCCCGAGTGATTATAGGCTGGGATTATAGGCATGCACCACCATGCCTGGCTAATTTTATATTTTTAGTAGAGACGGGGTTTCACCATGTCGGCCAGACTGGTCTTGATCTCCTGACCTCAGGTGATCTGCCTACCTCGGCCTCCCAAATTGCTGGGATTACAGGTGTAAGCCACCGTGCTGGGCCAAAAAATCTATGTTTTAACAAATTTCCAAATATTCATCAGGTAGGTACAACTTTAAACTTATCTCCTTCAACTAAGGTCTTGAAAGGATCAAACTGGACATAGGCTAACAGCAGTGGTAAAATGCAGTGGTTTCTCACTGGGAGAGAATACCATCTAGAACTGGATTATCATAGGTTGGAATGTGTTTCTTTTATTTTCTGTGTCTTATGCTTTGATTTCTTTTCTTTTTTTTTTTTTTTTTAAGAGACAGGGTCTCACTCTGTCACCCAGACTGAAGTGCAGTGGCATGATCAAGGCTTACCACAGCCTTGACCTCCTGGGCACAAGAGATCCTCCCACCTCAGCCTCCTGAGTAGCTGGGACCACAGGCACATGCCACCACACCTGGCTAATTAAAAATGTTTTTGTGTGTGTGGAGATGGGGGTCTTGCTATGTAGCCCATGCTGGTCTCCAACTCCTGGACTCAAGCAATCCTCCTGCCTTAGCCTCCCTGGGATTGCAGGCGGCGTAAGCCACCCACCTGGCCTGTTTTGATATCTTGAGGGAGGCCTTACAGATCTGGGGAGAGACTGCTGCCCTTCCCAGGCCTAGCCAATACCTAAAGATAGTAACAACTTACTTGGGAATGCCCCTCCTATGCAAGCCACTCAGTCCGTTTATCTAATCTCACACAGCAAACCAGTATTTCCCTTGCCCTAAATCATCCCAGGACCAGGCCCCAGGCAACTAGAGACCACCCCTAAACTCAAACTAGCCAGTCCCGAATGGTTCACTGTGGCCTGTCTCGGCTTTCCCAAAGAAACCCCAACAACGGCTTTGATCCAGACCTTGCCCTTTGTTCTTGCTTCTGCCGCCTGACCAAACCTGGCATTCCCCATGTGCCCCCATCTCTAGGGAATCCTAAGCAGTAAATTATTTCAATGGCATTGACCTTTCCGTGTTACCATTCAGTTCCCTCCCTCAATTAAAATCCCACAGGTATTTCTTTTAGGGAAATAGAAAATAGGGACAATTTCTGGAAAGAGGGTAGTTTGCTAACAACAGATTAACATTCCAAATAGATTACGTCTTAGACATGTTTGCACTGTGTCCAACAAAGAGAGGACAGCCCAGTGGCCTACGTTTAAGAGTTCTTGGTCACTTGACCTCTGTGCTTCCATTTCCTTATCTTACAGGCAGGTTTCGTTAATTCTGTTTTGGAGGCAGTGGAGTGAGAAGACCTGAGTTTTGTTTTTGTTTTGTTTTTGTTTTTTTTTTGTTTTTTGAGACAGAGTCTTGCTCTGTCGTAATCCCCCTACCATTTACTAGTGAGTGGACTTGCATACATCTCTGGGCTTTAGCTTCTGGATTGGGTAAACGTGGGTGTAATTCCTGCCTTGCAGGATTGTGAAAAGGTTCAATGAGTGCCCGGCACATGACAAATTGCACACGAAAAATTGCCAGTTGAGCTGAAATGTATCCAGCTGCCCCAGTGAGGGTGTTATGATTTAGCGCAGTTTGCAATGAGTGAATATTGCCTAGAAGTGATAAACATACATACACTGGACATACCTACCCAGAATCTAATAATCAACAATAAACTTTACTTTTTATTTTATTTTTTTAATTAATTTTTTTGAGACAGGTTCTTGCTCTGTTGCCCAGGCTGGAGTGCAGTGGTGCAATCAGGGCACCTGCAGCCTTGATTTCCCATGCTCAGGTGATTCTCCCACCTCAGCCTTCCAAGTAGCTGGGACTACAGGTGCATGCCACCACCCCGGCTAATTTTTTTGATTTTTTGTTTTTCTTTTTTTTAGTAGATATGAGGTCTCACTATGTTGCCCAGGCTGGTCTCTGACTCCTGAGCTCAAGAGATCCTCCCACCTTGACCTTCCAAAGTGCTGGGATTACAGGCACTGTGTCTGGCCAATCAACTTTAGTTTTTAACTTTTTCTGAGGCATTTGCCTAAATTAATGGGAAATCTGAGACAAACCATCCCTGTGGCATTTCATGCCTCTGCCATTGGCTTCACAGCCTACAGGCAAACAATAAATATCCATCCCCAAGGATGACTGCTATCTGGTGGCCTCAGTGCTTCCAGAAGCTTCTCTGCAAACTGTGTTGGACCAAGAGAAGGTAACAGACACAAGCTGCCTTCCTTGGGGACTCGATACCACTGAGCAGGCAGGCCCTTTTCAGTTACAGCCTTGTCCTAAGTTGCTGAAAATAGCTTTTCTTCTAGTGATCTTATGACCCAAAATGATTCCCTATGAATATACACCTCAAGCAAACTGACTGAAAACAACACTTGTTAACGTTTATAGGAAGGTCACAAGAAATGCCTGCTCAGTACTAAATAAATCCTGTTGTGTACGATAAATTGCTTATGCCTTGCTTTCAAGAGTACTTTGTGAAATCCTGTGTAAATATGTGATGGAATAAAACCGCTGTGGAGTTAAGAGTGAACTGAAAAGCTTTGGACCTGTGCAATCTCAAGTCAGAAGCTGAAGGTCTTGATGATGGCATGGTTAGCACCAAAACCAGGGCAGGGAAGGAGCCTACGTGACTCAGGAAGTCAAGCCATCAACAGATTTGCTACCTTTTGCTTTGTTACAGGAGAGAGCAGTGGAAGACAATGTTCCCACAGGGATTTCTATTCATTTCAGCAATTTAATATTCCTCATGTTTATCCCTCAGTGCATTCTCTAGTTTGCAAGTTTATGCTTGAGAATATCTTTTAATTTTTTTCCTAAAAAAAAAAATCCTACTTTATTAAACTCAAAAAGATTGTTTTGGCACAAAAGGGGTATCGGGGCTACTCTAGGCACACTGCCTATGGTGTAGCCCTGCTCCTTAAGGAGTAGTTTAAAAAAAAAAAAAGAGGCTGGGCAAGGTGGCTCACGCTCGTAATCCCAGCACTTTGGGAGGCTAAGGCAGGTGGATCAACTAAGGCCAGGAGTTTGAGACCAGCCTGGACAACATGGTGAAAACCCGTCTCTACTAAAAATACAAAAATTAGCTGGACATGGTGGCAGGCACCTGTAGTCCCAGCTACTAGGAGAAAAAAAAGAAAGAAAAAAGAGACAGATATCAGACAGCATTCTTCCTTTTTTTTGAGACAGAGTCCCTCTCTGTTGCCCAGGCTGGAGTGCTGTGGCGTGATCTCGGCTCACTGCAACCTCCGTCTCCTGGGTTCAAGTGATTCTCTTGCCTCAACCTCCCGAGTAGCTGGGACTACAGGTGCACAGTACGACACCCAGCTAATTTTTGTAGTTTTACAAAATTACTTTTACCTTATCAGTGAATCTTCCTCCTCCTCTCCCTCCTCATCCTTCTCCCCCTTCCCCTCCCCCTTCTCATCCTCCCCCTCTTCCTTCCCTCCTCCCCCCTCATTTTACATTCTTTTAAATGTGATCTTGGGAAAATAAACTTACCAGGTATAATTAATTTATCAAAGGGAAACATTCTGCCTCTGACTTCATCTTCCTCCTCCTCATCTTCCTCTAAGAAAACAAAATATTCCTCATTGTGTTTATTAATATATTATTACCGTGGATCACAGCAAAAAAATCCAAATATCTTAAGTAGCAAACACTAATGAAAACTAGCCATAAAGAGCACATGTATTTTTAGAAATAGTCTCACAAACTAAATGTACATTGATAGATGCATGGATAAAGAAAATGTGGTATAGACATCCAACAGAATACTATTCAACCTTTAAAAAGAAGGAAATGGCTGGGCACCATGGCTCACACCTGTAATCCCAATAATTTGGGAGGGCAAGGCAGTAGGATCACCTGAAGCCAGGAGTTCAGAGATCAGCCTGGCAACAGAGTGAAACCTCCAGAAAAATTTTAAATTAGTTGGGTGTGCTCATGCATGCCTGTACTCCCAGCTACTCGGGAGACCGAGGCAGAAAAACCGCTTGAGCCCAGGAGGTCAAGGCTGTAGTAAACTGTGATCATATATATCACTGTGCTCCAGCCGGGTTGACGAATGGTCTGCTTTTTTTTTTTTTTTAAAGGAAATTCTGCTTTGTGCAACAACAAGGATGAACCTTGAGGACATTATGCTAAGTGAAATCAGTGACAGAAAGACAAATACTGCATGATTCCACTTAAATGGGGAACTTGAGTAGTCAAATTCAAAGAATGAAAGGGTGGGATGGTGGTTGCCAGGGGCTGGGGAGGAGAAAAACAAAAGTTACTAATCAACAGGCATGAAGTTTTAATCTGGAAAGATGCATAAGCTCTAGAGATCTGCTGAACAACCCAGTGCCTATAGCCAATGATAATGTATTGCACACTTAAAAACCTGTTCCGAGGGCAGATCTCATGTTAAGTGTTTGTGCCACAATACAATACAATAAAATTGTAAAAAATTTGTAAAAGGCTATGCACCTTGAGCCATCATCTGGGGGGGAAAAAAATAGAAAAAAAAAAAAAGCTACCTAATGAAAGGCGAGCCAAGGCTCAAAAATAAAGTCTCTCTAGTTTTCTGTTTACTTTAATTGAGTGACTATTTCTCTGAACAATAAAGTTGCAACTTACCTGAATATAAATACTCAAAATAGAACACTCAAACTTACGATTGAACAGGTCTTTTGCTTGATCATAGGTCTTTGGGAATCCATCCAAAATGTAACCTTGATTCCTGCAAGGCATTGATTTTAGCTTTTCTTTCATAAATCTAATTATATATTGATCATCTAGTTGACCTGATAAAAAAGCATATATGTATATATTACTGTGGGGTCACATTCTACGTAAGAGTTGTTTTAAAGTTATCTCAAAAATTGTTGTGTAGTCAAAGGTACTATTGGAAATCCCTATTTTGTTTTGCTTTGCTTTTTTTTTAAGAGACGGGTCTCACTCTGTCGCCCAGGCTGGAATGCAGTGGTGTGGTCATAGCTAACTGCCGCCTCAGCCTCCCAGGCTCTGCAATCCTCCCACCTCAGCCTACCAAGTAGCTGGGACTATAGGCGCTTGCCACCACACCCAGCTGATTTTTAAATGTTTTATAGAGAAAGGGTCTCGCGATGTTGCCCAGGCTAGTCTTGTACTCCTGGCCTCCAGCAGTCCTCCCACCTCGGCCTCCCAAAATGCTGGGATTACATTTTGGCCCTTAAAGTAAAAAATATGTGATTTTGTATTTTGAACATGACGTGAATTCTAACGCACAATAATGTAGGAGAACCCAGTGAACTCGTCTGCAAGAAAGAGCATGGGCAAGTGCTGATGTCTGCACTTTCAAAATGTTCTGTAATCCCAATTTTTTGTGAAATTAATTGAGGAGCAGCAACTGGAGCAATGCAGAGAGCTCCCCGCAACCCCCCCGCAGGGTTTCTGTTTTGATATTACACCTCTGTAACCTTACTATACAATAATAAATGCTTCTGTTGTGAGAATTGTGAGATAGCATTCATGGATGTTGCTAGCACACGATTTACTAAAAGAAGGTGCTGGATTTGACTAACAATCAAACTTGACCCGACCCTCAAAGGCACTTTTCTCTGTAACGCTTCAGAAAAGAACATGGCTCCCTTCTCCCTGTCTTTTCCAGTTGGCATTTCTGACCTCAGCCCCACTGGACAGTTCCCTCTCAAGCCCTGACACTGGGTTCCTGGCACTGCTTGGGGAGGATGAGGAGGGAGGAGTTTGTTCTAAAACCGGTACAGTGGTTTAACAACAACATGCTGCAACTCCACCACAATATTCATCTATCATTCCATCATAATTATCGAACAGCTACAATGTTCAAGACACAGCCCTATCCTTACCTTGCTTAATGTGTACATTATAGTAATGTAAGTTTGACAAGTTAGAGAACTTGATCTTCAAAGCTCTTGCCAGAGTTTGTACTACTCTTTTACCTTATCAGTGAGTCCTCCTCCTCCTCTCCCTCCTCATCCTTCTCCCCCTTCTCCTCCCCCTTCTCATCCTCCCCCTCCTCCTTCCCTCCTCCCCCCTCATTTTACATAATGTAAAATAAATAAGTTCAGGCTTCTTTTTATTACTCTATCAATGACAATAAACTGATCTAATTAAAACACCTCCCCCAGCAGTGGCTCACACCTATAATCTCAGCACTTTGGGAGGCCAAGGCGGGCTGATTACCTGAGGTTGGGAGTTCGAGACCAGCCTGACCAACATGGAGAAACCCCCATCTCTACTAAAAATACAAAATTAGCCGGGCGTGGTAGCACATGCCTGTAATCCCAGTTACTCGAGAGGCTGAGGCAGGAGAATCGCCTGAACCCTGGAGACGGAGGTTGCAGTGAGCCGAGATCGCACCATTGCACTCCAGCCTGGGCAGCAAGAGCGAAACTCTGTCTCAAAACAAAAAAACAAACAAAAAAAACACCTCTCCCTTCTTCTACCTTTCAGTGTCACACCACCCATAAGGCAGTAACACGTTCAGAAAATAACTGTGTCTTTCAGAAATTTAAATATTATGGCTAAGACAAAAAAAAATCTTAAGTAGTATTTAACATAATGAAATTCCTCCGAATGATTCTACGTTACTTCCCAGTAAGGTTCACAGGGGTGCCAAGAAATGAAGCCAGGCCGGGCGCGGTGGCTCAAGCCTGTAATCTCAGCACTTTGGGAGGCCAAGACGGGTGGATCACGAGGTCAGGAGATCGAGCCCATGCTGGCTAACCCGGTGAAACCCGTCTCTACTAAAAAACACAAAAAACTAGCCAGGCGAGGTGGCGGGCGCCTGCAGTCCCAGCTACTCCGGAGGCTGAGGCAGGAGAATGGCGTAAACCCGGAAGGCGGAGCTTGCAGTGAGCTGAGATCCGGCCACTGCACTCCAGCCTGGGTGGCAGAGCGAGACTCCTTCTCAAAAAAAAAAAAAAAAAAAAAAAAAGAAGCCAAATAAAAACATGTCAAGGGATTCACTAATATTCTAAGTCTGATTTTATTTAAGCTGTCTATTTTCTTTTTTGTTTGTTTGAGACAGAGTCTCACTCTGTTTCCCAGGCTGGAGTGCAGTGGTGCAATCTTGGCTCACTGCAACCTCTGCCTCCTGGGTTCAAGAGATTCTCATGCCTCAGCCTCCTGAGTAGCTGGGATTACAGGTGTGCATTACCACACCTGGCTAATTTTATTTGTATTTTTTAGTAGAGACAGGGTTTTGCCATGCTGGTCAGGCTGGTTTCAAACTCCTGACCTCAGGTGATCCACCCGCCTCACCCTCCCAAAGTGCTGGGATTACACGAATGAGTAACCACACCCGGCCTAAGCAGTCTATTTTCATTTTTCAATGGCTTTGTTATTAAATTAAATGCACTTAATCTAGAAATCTAGCTGCAATTCCCTTCAATGCCTCCCTCAGTTTATTTCAGGCCCTGAGTTTAGCCATTCATTTCTGCTTGATTCGGAACCAAAGTGCTCAGTAATTAAGAAGGGACCTTCAGCAGCATTTTTTGGTAATTATGGGGTGCTTAAGAGGCGTGACCCAGTACACAAAGGACCCAGCCCAAGTGCCTTTCTCTTGAGAAATGTGATCTCTTAGAGATAATCCGATGACCTTTGGCCAGGGTTCAGCTCTATGGCCGGCAACTGCGCAGTTTGAAAATGAATGAGCACAGCCCTCCTACATAGCTTTTAAAAACGTCATCCTTTTTCTTTTTTTTCTTTTTTTTTTTTGAGACGGAGTCTCGCTATGTCTCCCAGGCTGGAGTGCAGTGCCGTGATCTCGGCTCACTGCAAGCTCCGCCTCCCGGGTTCACGCCATTCTCCCGCCTCAGCCTCTCAAGTAGCTGAGACTACAGGCGCCGCCACCGCGCCCGGCTAATTTTTTGTATTTTTAGTAGAGACGGGGTTTCACCATGTTAGCCAGGATAGTCTCGATCTCCTGACCTCGTGATCCACCCGTCTCGGCCTCCCAAAGTGCTGGGATTACAGGCTTGAGCCATCGCGCCCGGCCCACGTCATCCTTTTTCTAAAAAAACATTTGGCCGGGCGTGGTGGCTCACGCCTGTAATTCCAGCACTTTGGGAGGCCGACGGGGGCGGATCACGAGGTCAGGAGATCAAGACCATCCTGGCTAACATGGTAAAATCCTGTCTCTACTAAAAAATACAACAAAAATTAGCCGGGCTTGGTGGCGGGCACCTGTAGTCCCAGCTACTCCGGAGGCTGAGGCAGGAGAATGGTGTGAACCCGGGAGGCGGAGCTTGTAGTGAGCAGAGATCATGCCACTGCACTCCAGCCTGGGCGACAGTGCGAGACTCTGTCTCAAAAAAAAAAACAACAAAAAAATTTAAATGTATCTTTCAAATACCAGTAATATTCAAAATGTTCATATTAACACATACTCATAATTACTAAAACATGTTTACAAATAGAGAGCTGCTCCCCTGAGCAGTGGTGGGAATGTGAGGGAATGCATTTGGGATTACAGCTTGGCTTCTGTTCCCTCATCCCCAGGAAACTGCACTGTCATAACTGATGATGACCAAACAGCAAGCGGTGATTTCAGAAAGGAAAGAGTCCAACAGCTATGTATTTGTAGGAAATCTGCCTCATGGGAGAGATCACCTTTTTTTTTTTTTTTTTTTTTTTTTGAGACAGGGTCTTACTCCTATCACTCAGGCTGGAGTGCAATGTCGGGATCTTGGCTTACTGCAACCTCAACCTCCTGGGCTCAGGTAATCCTAGTGCCCCATGCACCACCATGCCCAGCTAATTTTTTTTTTTGTAGAGACAGGGTCTTGCTATGCTGCCCAGGCTGGTCTCAAACTCCTGGGCTCAGGCAATTTTCCTGCCTCAGACTCAGCCTCTCAAAGTGCTGGGATTACCGGCGTGAGCCACCATATGTGACCTTCCTTTTTCTTTGTAGAAGCAGAAGCAGAAGTGTTCCACTTGGGTCCCAGTTTGAGCTTGGTAAATAAATGTACCTCAGAACTAGAATTATCCATACAGCTATTCTTAAAGGTAATTAGAAATGAAACAAAATGAGTGGCTTTTTACTCAGTTCACCAGGCAATGGGTAAAACTCCATTTTTTGCTGAGATACAGAAGTTTAAAAATCTACACTTACAGATTTCCTCAGTAATATTTTGAGTTGTTGGTTATTTGCTTTCAGTTGCATTTTTTATTGTGCATGCAGAATGTCCATTCCTGCCCGTGACTTTAGGTTCATTATAGGTTTATTTGGGCAGTATTAGAAAAAAAAAATACTGTAGCCGGGCGCGGTGGCTCACGCTTGTAATCCCAGCACTTTGGGAGGCCGAGGCAGGTGGATCACCTGAGGTTGGGAGTTCAAGACCAGCCTGACCAACATGGAGAAACCCCGTCTCTACTAAAAATACAAAATTAGCCGGGGTGGTGGCACATGCCTATAATCCCAGCTACTCGGGAGGCTGAGGCAGGAGAATTGCTTGAACCCGGGAGGCGGAGGTTGCGGTGAGCCGAGATCGCGCCATTGCGCTCCAGCCTGGGCAAAAAGAGCGAAACTCTGTCTCAAAAAAAAAAAAAAAAGAAAAAAAAATACTGTAAATCAAGAGATACTCTCCAGCATTTTAATAAGGCCAAAACAAAGTTGGTGATCTAAAGGCTTATGAATGGTATGGAGTTTCTCCATGACTTTAGTGAAAAATGAGGTTTGTGTTCTATTAGGAAAATGGGCAGCTCTCTCCGGCTGTGTATTTTTCATGTTAATCCCCAAAGTTCACCAAATAGCTAATCATGAAGTATGTAGGCAGCTAATATCCCTCCAGGAACGGGCCAGGCGCTCACACCTGTAATCTCAGCACTTTGGGAGGGTGAGGCAGGAAGGTGGCTTGAGCTCAGGAGTTCGAGACCAGCCTAGGCAACATAGGGAGAGCTCACCTCTATTAAAAATAAAAAACAAGGCCAGGTGTGGTGTCTTACGCCTGTAATCCCAGCACTTTGGGAGGCCAAGGCGGGTGGATCACGAGGTCAGGAGATCGAGACCATCCTGGCTAACACAGTGAAACCCCGTCTCTACTAAAAAATACAAAAAAAATTAGCCAGGCGTGGTGGCGGGCTCCTGTAATCCCAGCTACTCGGCAGGCTAAGGCAGGAGAATGATGTGAACCTGGGAGGTGGAGCTTGCAGTGAGCCAAGATCGTGCCACTGCACTCCAGCCTGGGTGACAGAAGACTCCATCTCAAATAAAATAAAATAAATAATAAAAATAAAAATAGAAAACATTAGCCAGGCATGGTGGCTACTTGGGAGGCTGAGGTGGGCGGATTGTTTGAGTCCAGGAAATAGGGTCTGCAGTGAGCTATGATTGCACCACTGTACTCCAGCCTGGGTGACAGAGCAAAATCCTAACCTCCCCCGCCAAAAAAAAAATTCCTCCAAGTATCATTCCTTCCTATGTTGTGTGTGTGTGTGTGTGTGTGTATGTGTGTGTGTGTATATATATATATATATATTTTTTTTTTTTTTTTTTGGTGATGGAGTCTTGCTCTATCGTCCAGGCTAGAGTGCAGTGGTGTGATCTCTGCTCACTGCAACCTCTGCCTCCCGGGTTCAACCAATTCTCCTGCCTCAGCCTCCTGAGTAGTTGGGATTACAAGCACCTGCCACCGCACCTGGCTAATTTTTGTATTTTTAGTAGAGACAGGGTTTCATCATTTTGCCCAGGCTGGTCTCTAACTCCTCACCTTGTGATCCACCTGCCTGGCCTCCCAAAGTGCTGGGAATACAGTCATGAGCCACTGTGCCCAGCCTCTTTGGTTTCTTTTACTCACCTACTTGAATACTTGGGTAAACCATTCACCAGTTTAATCCTTTTATTTTAATCCTTTTACATAAAATAATCTGAACTCTGACAAGTTTCATAAAAGCTTTTTGGCATTAATCTACTTTTAGTGTATTGATAAAAACAACAAACATCATTTTCCTTTACTTTGACAAAGTAATATAATTTTTACCTTATCTGTATGGAATTCCAGAATTAATGTGGACATTGATTTATCTGATGTTTGTATTTTTAGTCTTTTTTTTTTTTTTTTTAAGACCGGGTCGTCACTCTGTGGCCCAGGCTGGAGTGCAGTGGCGCCATCTCGGCTCACTGCAAGCTCCGCCTCCCAGGTTCTCGCCATTCTCCTGCCTCAGCCTCCTGAGTAGCTGGGACTACAGGCACCTACCACCACGCCTGGCTAATTTTTTTGTATTTTTTAGTAGAGACAGGGTTTCGCTGTTTTAGCCAGGATAGTCTCAATCTCCTGATATCGTGATCCGCACACCTCGGCCTCCCAAAGTGCTGGGATTACAGGCGTGAGCCACTGCGCCCGGCCTTATTTTTAGGTCTTTAATACAGTGTTTCTGCCTCTCATTTGTAACTACTTGCATTATTCTTGAAAATTAGTAAACTCACTGAATTGTTGTGTAATAGTTGTTTAATTATTGCCTGTACAAATGTATATTAAGGTAAAATAAAACTGACAAAATATTTCTAGGGTACAGTTGGATCCGTACTAAGTGGCTTGTCAAGCTAGATACATCCTTAGTGGGTCTGGAGACTTGGCCATGAATATCCTTTGTCCTAACCAGAGTGACTCCATCTTGAATAAAGGCCAGATAAAGCCAAACCTGCTGGGTAACATTCCCAGGGGGTTGAGCACTTTTGGTCACAAGATGTTTATGGTTGAGGGACGGAGTTAATGATGCTAACTAACTAAAGACTGAGAACTTAAGGAAATGTCCTGATATTTCGAGAACAAAAAGCATTCTTAGTTTAAGAATAGGTTTTGCTTTAAATAGTACACTTGTAAATTCTCGCTGAAATCAATAGTAACATAGCATACTTATGTTCTTAAGTAACATAAGAAACAATACTAATAGCCTGTCACAAGTTGATCATAAGCCTTTATAAAAAAGTACACTATTCTCTCATTCTCTCCTTTTTTTTTTTTTTTTTTTTGGAGACAGGGTCTTGCTCTGTTACCCAGGCTGGAGTGCAGTGGTGCAATCTTGGCCACACTACAGCCTCGACCTCCTGGGCTCAAGGGCTAAAGCCATCGTCCTGTGTCCGCGCCCAAGTAGCTGGAACTACGGGCATGCACCACCACACCTGGCTATTTTTTTGTATTTTTTGTAGAGGTGGGGTCCTGCTATGTTGCCCAGGCTGGTCTGGAATTTCTTGCCTCAAGGGATCCTCCCACCTTGGCCTCCCAAAGTGCTGGTGTGAGCCACTGCACCTGGCCAAGTATACTGTTCTTAACAACCTGTACAATCAAGCACTGTTTATAGTATGGCGTTCCTCCTCATGCTTTCTGAAGACGCCCTACTCTGTGACAGAGCAGCTTTCAATAAACTCTCTCTTCTCACTATGGGGCGTTCCTTCTCTTGTTTTCTGAGGACACCCTACTCTGTAATAGGGTAGTCTCTAATAAACTATCTTCACTTCACTATACTCTGCGGCTCACTCTCAATTTTTTCCAGCGTGAGATCTAAGAACCTGCTCCTGGGATCTAGGATGAGATCCCCTTTCTGGTAACATTGCGCCAGGATCGAATTCTCAGTGACTGTAATGCAGCCATGTCCAGGCTTCCATGGACACAGACCGTTCGGTGGTGATTCCCACCCTTCCCTGTTATTGGTGATACTGTACTCTGTGTAAGTTTTTAGAGTTTACAGTGCAATTTCATTCATGTTCCCTTGGTTATCATTATGTTATCCTCAGTTAATCCTCCAAGCTGGTGGATTTATTCTGTCTTCTCCTCTCCTCTTTTTTTTTTTTTTTTTTTTTTTGAGACAGAGTCTCGCTTTGTCGCCCCGGCTGGAGTGCAGTGGCCGGATCTCGGCTCACTGCAAGATCCACCTCCCAGGTTCACACCATTCTCCTGCCTCAGCCTCCTGAGTACCTGGGACTACAGGCACCCACCACCACGCCCGGCTAATTTTTTTGTATTTTTAGCAGAGACGGGGTTCCACCGTGTTAGCCAGGATGGTCTCGATCTCCTGACCTCGTGATCCGCCTGCCTCGGCCTCCCAAAGTGCTGGGATTACAGGCGTGAGCCACCGTGCCCGGCTCCTCTCCCTTATTATTATTATTTTCTTTAACACAGAGCAAGACTCCGTCTCAAAAAAAAAAAAAAAAAAAAAAAAAAAACACAGGATGAAACAGGTTCAGAGAGAGGCAGTGACTGGTCTGAAGTGAGGAACTAAGCAAGTGGTCAAGCCATGCTCTGTGACTTCCAAGTGCATTCTTCATCTTCTTGTTTAATAAAGTCTTGTGGAAGATAGTATGTGAAACAGTGAGTCTCAATAGCAGAAAAGAACGCAATGTTAATTCATGAGTCATGGTTCTGATTAGACTTCCACTGCCAAAGTTAACTGTTTTTTGTTTGTTTGTTTGTTTGTTTGTTTTTTGAGGCCGAGTCTCACCTTGTCGCTCAGGCTGGATTGCAGTGGCACAATCTCAGCCCACTGCAACCTCTGCCTCTAGGGTTCAACTTGCCTCAGCCTTCCAAGTAGCTGGGATTACAAGTGTCCGCCACCACACCCAGCTAATTTTTTGTATCTTTCGTAGAGACGGGTTTCACCATGTTGGCCAGGCTGGTCTCGAACTCCTGACCTTGTGATCCGCCCTCCTTGGCCTCCCAAAGTACTGGGATTATAGGCGTGAGCCACCATGCCTGGCCAACGTTAACTGTTTTAAGAAACTTTGCCTTGATTACAGTAATATGCGTTTTGTTTTTAAAAAAATTAGATAGCTGCAAGCCAAGATTTTACAATGACCCATGTACAGTAGAGACATCAAGTTGGTACATTTACAGACTTTTCTTCCCCTTTTTATTTTCAAACTCAGAGAAAAGTTGAAAGACTAGTCCAGTGATCACCAGGAATCCTACCAACTAGATCCAGTAATTTCACAATGCTTTTGAAATATGTAAAGTGAACACAACATCTGTAATTAGCACACTCTATGGTGTAACAAAGCCCTTATTTTGCTGCACCGTCAGGGGCCGATGGGAGTGGAGTTGGGACATGGAGGGGTCTCACTGTGGGACTGGGAAACTCATTTTGCTAGAATCATTGGAATCATGTGATAACAAATGCAGCCATGTGAGGGAAAAGTGAGCTGACCTCAGTGCCATGGGTTCAAAGGTCTTGTTTTGTTCAAACATAGGTCAGGTCTATGTTTTCGTCTCAGGTAAATATGGATCGGAGGGATTTTTGGACACACCTGAGAAAGTGAAAAGGAATTGAATGATTCCAATCTTGTAGGAAGTGGGGGAGCGGAGAGTCACATGTGGGAGAGCAGCTTCGACAGATGCTGGCTGTTCTAAAGACTTATCTTCCCCACACGACCACTTCTTCTGCCCCCTCCCAGGGCCCCTCCTACATCTCTCTTGACAGAGGCTGCTGAACCTGTTTGGCCTCTCACCTCTGGGGGAAGAACTGAGTGCGAGGACAGGCCCTTCAGGAGCCTGGGGGCCTCAGTGAGTGTTCTCAGCTGGGCACTGTCTCTGCTCTAATTCTTGTTCCATGTGGTCACCTCCCCAAGCATGAAAAGAGCTCAGTTGGTACTTAACTGTTAGGTTAAGCCTTGGATAAGATTTTTGGGCCCTTGCAAAGGCCAATTATATAGGCCTCTGTTGATAAATAATGTTCAGCCAAGCACAGTGGCTCACACCTGTAATCCCAGCACTCTGGGAGGCCAAGGTGTGCAGATCACTTGAGGCCAGGAGTTCAAGACCAGCCTGGCCAACATGGCGAAACCCCATCTCAACCAAAAATACAAAAAATTAGCTGGGTGTGGTGGTGCGTGCCTGTAATCCCAGCTACTCAGGAGGCTGAGAATTGCTTGAAGCCGGGAGGCAGAGGTTACGGTGAGCCGAGATCACACCACTGCACTCCAGCCTGGGTGACAGAGTGAGACTCATTCTCAAAAATAAATAAATAAGTAGATAAATAAATAAAGTTCAATGTTTGCTGAGTCCTGTTAGCCTGATTATTAGACATTCTTGTCTCTCCTTAGGGGCTGGCATAGTTCCTTGCTCCTGGCGCCCTGTTTCTAGCCTTACCCCCCAGCTGTAAGCTTTACTTACACATGGCCATGTACACTGTGGCTTCCTAAAACTCCCAGCCCCACACCCGTCAATGTGGCCCTGACAGATTTCCATCCACAGATGTCCTCACAATGGAATGTCTTGTTTTTTGCCACCTCACCCAAAAGGTGAGCATCAGAACTCTGCTAGACTCTTTTTTGTAGGCATGGGGGGTCTTGCTGTGTCACCCAGGCTGACCTCAAACAATCTTCCCACCTTGACCTCTCAAAGTACTGGGAATACAGCATGAGCCCCCGTGCCCAACTCCACTCTTTTAGACTCTCTAAAACCAAAATAGTGATCCCCAAATGCCTTATGGGAAGGCACAGGCAATGTTATATATACCCCCAAGCATTCATCTGTGCACTCCTTTCCCCTCTGGGAAATCTCTCTGGAATTCCAGATGCCATTTCCTTCTGGTGCAGCTCACAAGGAAGCAGAAACCAAGACTCAGATGATGGGCTGCTTTCAGCGGACACTTGGTGTTTGCACACGAAACCACCTCTCCATCCTAGAAAACTAGGTTGATCTGGTACAGGGGAGGAGGAGAGAGGTTCAGGGCTAATCTGGCCTTCAGGGAAAGGGTCGGGGGACTAGAGACCTCGATGGAAGCGGGCAGTGACAAACATAAGGAACCAGGACCAGGGACCAGAGCGAACCCTCCTCAAGCTGGCCAATGGCAAATAGCCCCCCGACAGTCGCTGGTTCCCTGAGTGGAACGTGGGTGACGTGGACACCTGGTAGGTAATAGGATGAAGTTAGGAGAGGGAAACTGGGTCTCCAACCCAGGTGGAGGTGAGTAACTGGGAAGAGGGCAACCTCTGGGACAAAGGGGTGGAGAACCAGAAGACCAGTGATGGCCATGGAGGCAGTCAAGAGCCATGCCCCAGCGGTGCAGTGGGCAGTTCTCAGTGGGAGAATCTCAAGAGCCCCTGAGAGATGACGAAGGAGCAGTGAGCATGCCGTCTGTCATCCAATGCCAACTTACATCTGAGTTGGCCACATCCGTCCCTGTCCTTCTCCCCTGTCCTTGATCCCTGGAGGATCAGAAATGGCCACCAGCAAGAAGGGAGGAGGAAGGAAGAGGAGAGAAAATAAAGGTGATTGAGAAGTCGGCAAGAGGAGAAACTGCATTAGATGAGTCTGAAGACGATACTACAATAACCAGATGATGGAGGATCTCAACTGTCCAAGTGTAAAAATGAAGAAATGGCTTTATTTTTCTAATAACTGCTACTGACTGCTTTCCTGCAGGTAGCAAGATCCCTTAGAGACCTCTCAGCTCAAAACCCACTTTGTAATTATTTGATTGGAACAGACTTCCTAAAGCATGAATAAACAAAGGGGCTACTCACTATCTAAGAGTTGCAATGAAACCAGCCTGAAATTCTATCCAAGGGAAAGAGCGAATCCAGTCTGAGTTTAAAGCAACACCTTACTGTGATTACTTTGTTCAACAAACTGGTTACAATTAATTACTAAGCAAGTAAGAATAATTTTCCATTTATTTATACATCTTCCTGTATTACTTATTGGCCCATTTCATTAATCAATTTTTTTCTTTTCTTTCTTTCTTTTTTTTTTTTTTGAGAGGGAGTCTTACTCTGCTGCCCAGGCTAGAGTGCGGTGGCGCGATCTCAGCTCACTGCAACCTCTGCCACCCAGGTTCAAGCGATTCTCCTGCCTCAGCCTTCCAAGTAGCTAGGATTACAGGTGCCTAACACCGTGCCTGGCTAATTTTTGTGGTTTTAGTAGAGATGGGTTTCATCATCTTGGCCTGGCTGATTTTGAACTCCTGACCTCGTGAGCCACCGCGCCTGGCCTCATCCATTTTTTTTCTTTTTTTTTTTTTTGAGACAGAGTCTCGCTCTGTCGCCCAGGCTGGAGTGCAGTGGCCAGATCTCAGCTCACTGCAAGCTCCGCCTCCCGGGTTCACGCCATTCTCCTGCCTCAGCCTCCCGAGTAGCTGGGACTACAGGTGCCCGCCACCTCGCCCGGCTAGTTTTTTTGTATTTTTTTTTTTTAGTAGAGAAGGGGTTTCACCGTGTTAGCCAGGATGGTCTCGATCTCCTGACCTCGTGATCCACCCGTCTTGGCCTCCCAAAGTGCTGGGATTACAGGCTTGAGCCACCGCGCCTGGCCATTTTTTTTCTATTAAGGATTTCATAACTCTCTTATCAATTTGCCTGAACATTTTCTATATTAAGGATATTAATTTATCATAGCAGTGGCAATATTTTTTCTTGGTTTGTCCAATTTATGAACACGTGTGATTTTTTTTTTTCTTCTTTTTTTTTTTTGAGACGGAGTCTTGCTCTGTCACCCAGGCTGGAGTGCCATGGCACGATCTCGGCTCACTGCAGCCTCCACCTCCCGGGTTCAAGTGATTCTCCTGCTTCACCCTCCCGAGTAGCTAGGATTGCAGGCACGTGCCACCACGCCAGGCTAATTTTTGTATTTTTAGTAGAGGCGGGTTTTCACCATGTTGGCCAGGCTGGTCTCAAACTCCTGACCTCAGGTGATCCACCCACCTTGGCTTCCCAAAGTGTGGGGATTACGGGCGTGAGCCACCTCACCCAGCCGATATTTTTTTCTTTTTAACTTAGGAAGTTCTTTCCCATCCTACCAACAGATCATCACCAAAATGTTAACAATGAGATTATGAAGGAATTTTTTTTTGTTATAATTTCTGTACTTTACTTTTTTCTTTTTTTTTTTTTGTCGAGACAGGACCTTACTCTGTCACCCAGGCTGGAGTGCAAGGGCACGATCATGGCTTACTACAGCTTCAACCTCCTGGGTGCAAGTGATCCTCCTGCCTCAACCTCCCAATAGCTGGGACTATGGGCACATGCCACCATTCCCAGCTAATTATTTTTTTTGAGACAGAGTTTCACTCTTGTTACCCAGGCTGGAGTGCAATGGCATGAACTTGGCTCACTGCAACCTCCGCCTCCCAGGTTCAAGCGATTGTCCTGCCTCAGCCTCCTGAGTAGCTGGGACTACAGGTGTGCAGCACCATACCTGGCTAATTTTTTGTATTTTTAGTAGAGATGGGGTTTCACCATGTTGGCTAGGCTGGTCTCAAACTCATGACCTCAGGTGATCCACCTGCCTCAGCCTCCCAAAGTGCTGGAATTATAGGCATGAGCCACTGCGCCTGGCCTTGCCTAGCTAATTTTTTTTTTTTTTTTTTTTTTTTGTAGAGATGGGGTTTCACCATGCTGCTCAGGCTGGTCTCAAACTCCTGGCCTTAAGTGATCCTCCCACCTCAGACTCCCAAAGTGCTGGGATTACAGGCATAAGCCATGCTGCCTGTACTTCACAATCTTAATAGTAAACAGTCTTTTATTTCTCTTTCTTTTTGTAAACAGTCTTTTATAACCAGATTTTTTTTTTTTTTTTTTTTGAGACGGAGTCTCGCTCTGTCACCCAGACTGGAGTGCAGTGGCCGGATCTCAGCTCACTGCAAGCTCCGCCTCCTGGGTTCACGCCATTCTTCCGCCTCAGCCTCCCGAGTAGCTGGGACCACAGGCGCCCACCACCTCGCCCGGCTAATTTTTTGTATTTTTTAGTAGAGACGGGGTTTCACCGTGTTAGCCAGCATGGTCTCGATCTCCTGACCTCGTGATCCGCCCGTCTCGGCCTCCCAAAGTGCTGGGATTACAGGGTTGAGCCACCGCGCCCGGCCAATATAACCAGATTTTAAAAATAGCCACTGTTCACAAGAGCAGCGCGGCTCTCTGCTGGGTGTGCATTACCTGCGTTCTGCTCCATGCTCTCCTTGATGCCATCTAGGAGCTCCTGTGCATCTTCCACATTCTCCTCCTCCTCTTCCTCTTCGACTTCTTCTTCTCCTTCCCCTATATCCTTAGGGGCAACAATCGTCTCCTGCATACCACAGGGATATTCACATTGGATGATGCCCCACATTGATTGGCTACTCACAAATCAGCTGGCAGGTGATCCTGGAAAAAGCTTGGGACCCAAATAGGACATGTACCCTATGACAGCTGTCATGCAAAATTTTGCAGGATGCGCATATCCACAAAGACACATGAGATCCTTGAGGTTTTTCTTAATAGCATATTTAAGAGATTAGTATATTTTTGTGCTAATGCCGGAACTGCTTGAGTCAACATTTTTCTAATGTGTTATTCTAAGGTATTGGGTTGTATCTTCCTTGAAGGAACCACATGTTGTAGAAATCAAGACTTTTAATAATCATTTATGAAAACTACCTCAGTATCAGCCATTTCCAATAAAATGATAAAAAGCAGTTTATAAATAAAGTTTGATAATACCCTGAGAAACATACAACACGAATAAAACACCTGAAAGTGTTCCAGGCAACAGAGAGAACACAAGCTACACTCTGAACCGCAGCTGGAGGCAGACTGCATTTCAAGGGCAACCCATGGAAGCTGCTTCCGTCTCAGAGGAAAGCCCTGTAGATTCTGTGTTTTCATAACTGGGGGCACCAACAAAATTCAATGAAAATAACATCTCGTGTTTACTGACATATAAAATCAGTTGCTTGTTTATTATAAAACTAAAAAAGGCATTTCTAAAATGTCAAAATTCCCAATAAAGTAGTTAAAAGCCATTTCAGGCTGGGCGTGGTGGCTCACACTTGTAATCCCAGCACTTTGGGAGGCCAAGGCGGGCGGATCACCTGAGTTCAGGAGTGTTCTAGACCAGCCTGGCCAACATGGTGAAACCCCGTCTCTACTACAAATACAAAAATTAGTCAGGCATGGTGGCACATGCCTGTAATCCCAGCCACCTGGGAGGCTGAGGCAGGAGAACTGCTTGAACCCGGGAGGCGGAGGTTGCAGTAAGCCGAGATCGTACCACTGCACTACAGCCTGGGCAATAAAGTGAGACTCCATCCCCCCCCCCCAAAAAAAAGCTATTTTACAAGATGGCTCTGAAGGTAAAGAAGGAAGATCCTTTCTTTCCCTAAGCCAAAGCAAAAGCAAAAGCTTTGAAGGCCAAGAAGGCAGTGCTGAAAGGTGTCCACAGCCACAGAGAAAAGAAGATCTGCACGTCATCTACCTTCTGGTGTCCCAGGACACTGTGGTTCCAGGGGCAGCCCCGATATCCTCCGAAGAGTGTCCTCAGGAGAAACCAGCGTGACCACTGTGCCATCATCAACTAACTTCCCCCGGCCTCTGAGCTGGCCACGAAGAGGAGAGGAGACAAACACACACTTGTACTCAATGCGGATGCCAAAGCCAGAAAGCGCCACATCCAACAGGCTGTGAAGAAGCTCCCTGACGCCAGTGTGGCCAAGGTCAACACTCTGCTCAGGCCTGAGGGGGAAGAGAAGCCAGATGTTCCCCTGGCTACTGATTAGGACGCCTCAGATGTTGCCAACAAAATTGGGATCATCTAAACTGCGTCCGGCTGGCTAATTCGAATAATATACATATTTTCACCCGAAGAACAATACAGTAATTAATTAAAATGCCCAGGAACATAGTTTAAAGTGTTACCAGTTTTGCTATGGCTTCAGAAATGACATCCTTCAGCTGGATGTGATGCAGTTTGTAGTACTTGGCCAATTCTTCAGCAATACTGGATTTCCCCACAGCAGGGGGACCGAGAATGCAGATCTTGACTGGCTGAAAGAGGAGAGAGTAAGGAACATAGGGCAAGCTATGAATGATCTGTAGCTAGACACAGTGGTTTTCTATTTCAGGGGAGTGCTTGTTTTTTTTTTTTTTTTTTTTGAGACAGAGTCCAGTTGCCCAGGCTGGAGTGCAGTGGTGTGCATCATCTCGCTTACTGCAACCTCCACCTCCCAGGTTCAAGCGACTCTCGCCTCAGCCTCCTGAGTAGCTGAGACTACATGTGTGCACCACCGTGCCGGGCTAATTTTTGTATTCTTTGTAGAGATGGGTTTTCTCCATGTTGGTCAAGCTGGTCTCGAACTCCTGGCCTCACATGATCTACCCACCTCGGCTTCCCAAAGTGCTGGGGTTACAGGCATGAGCCACTGTGCCCAGCTGGGAGTGTCTTTTGAAAACAAAGTGTCTGGACCCTGCAGGCTAACTGTCACTCTTCTGTGGAGACTCCAGAGCCACGCCTCCACCCCCACCACCACCACGGTGGCTGCCATGTCATCCCTAAAGCATCTGCCCCCTGGTCAGACAGTTCATGTTCTGGTTCATGTCCATTCATTCAGTAGGTATTCAATAGGCACCAACTACGTGGGCTGATCTGGGGCTGGTGGATAGGACCACGTAAGAAGATGTGTCAGGAACAACTCAGATCACTAAAGAGTAAGTGCTCAGGAATTACATGCTGCCAGTTTCACAAGACAGTGCACAGTACAGGGCATTTTGCTACCTTTGTAACAGTAACAAAGCAAAGAATTTCTGGTTCAGTGTGCAAGGGGCCTAATTTACTGCCTGAATACTATTTCTGTACTGAATTTGGTCTTTAATTATTAGTTTTGTTTTGTTTTGTATTGAGATAGGCGCTCCCTTTGTTGCCCAGGCTGGTGTGTAGTGGTGCGATCACAGCTCACTGCAGCCTCAAACTCCTGGGCTCAAACTATCCTCTCAGCTCAGCCTCACAAGTATCTGGGACTACAGATGCACACCACCATGTTCATCTAATTTTTATACTTTCTGTAGAGATGAGATCTCACTGTGTGGCTCAGGCTGGTCCCAAACTCCTGCACTTAAGCAATCCTCCTGCCTCGGCCTCCCAAAGTGTTGGGTTTACAGGTGTGTGCCACTGCACCTGACTTGGTCTTTAATTATTATTATTATTATTATTATTATTATTATTTTGAGGCAGAGTTTCACTCTTATTGCCCAAACTGGAGTGCAATGGCATAATCTCGGCTCACTGCAAGCTCCGCCTCCCGGGTTCAAGCGATTCTCCTGCCTTAGCCTCCTGAGTAGCTGGGATTACAGGTGCACGCCACCACACTCAGCGAATTTTTTGTATTTTTAGTAGAAATGGGGTTTCACCATGTTAACCAGGCTGGTCTTGAACTCCTGACCTCAGGTGATCCACCCACCTCAACCTCCCAAAGTGCTAGGATTACAGGTGTGAGCCACCACGCTTAGCCAATTATTTTTAGCACAGTTAATTTATTCTAATTTTTAGGCCAGGCATCATGGCTCATGCCTGTAATCCCAGCAGTTTAGGAGGCTGAGGCAAGAGGATCCCTGGAGCCCAGGAGTTCGAGGCCAGCCTGAGCAATATAGGGAGGTCCCCATCTCTACAAAAAACGAGGCCAGTTTCAGCAATATAGTGAGATCCCCGTCTCTACAAAAAAAAAAAATTTTTTTAATATTGGCTGGGCATAGTCACATGTGCCTCTGGTCCCAGCTACTTGGGGGCCCAGGCTGAGGCAGGAGGAGTGCTTAAGCCCAGGAGGTCTAGGCTGCAGTGAGTTGCAGTCACACCACTGCACTCCAAGCTGGGCAACAGAGCAACACCTTGTCTCAATTTTTAAAAAATTTATTCTAATTTTTAAAAAACATACTCATTAAAAAAAAACACCATTTATCCTGCTGATAAATTTGATTGAATGCTAAAGAAGCCCTGTGGTGTTCCTAATCAGTGAGTAAATATTCATTTCTAACAGAGGTCAAAATACCAGTAACATATAGTTATTTATTTCAAAAAGATCCAAACAGTTGTGAAACTGAGGGCCCGTATTTTGCAAGGTAAATTTTGGAATTGTGCTCATGAAAAGGATTTCCATTGGTAGAGTGTCCGTATGCTTACAGATTATATAATTTCATCCACCAAGTTGGTTATTATCATTACTACCATTTGACAGGCGAGGAAACCAAGACGACGAAGGAAGTAGGCAGCACACAGGATGGTTCTGGTGAGGAGTGTGACCCCTTCGGATAGGGATGATGGATGGTTCTGGAGAGGAGCACTATCCCACCGGATAGGGATGATGGGTGGTTCTGGAGAGGAGCATGGTCCTGTCAGATAGGGATGATGGATGGTTCTGGTGAGGAACGCAGTCCTGTCAGATAGGGATGATGGATGGTTCTGGTGAGGAGCGCAGTCCTGTTGGGTAGGGTTGATGGGTGGTTCTCGTGAGCAGTGTGACCCTGTCGGATAGGCATGATGAATGGTTCTGGTGTGGAGTGCTGTCCCATTGGACAGGGATGATGGATGGTTCTGGTGAGGAGTGTGACCCCTTCGGATAGGGATGATGGATGGTTCTGGTGAGGAGTGCAGCCCCATCGGATAGGGAGGATGGATGGTTCTGGTGAGGAGCGTGGTCCCATCGGATAGGGATGATGGATGGTTCTGGCGAGTGCAGTCCTGTCGGATAGGGATGATGGATGTTTCTGGTGAAGAGCACGGTCCCGTCGGATAGGGAGGATGGATGGTTTTGGTGAAGAGCACGGTCCCATCGGATAGGGAGGATGGATGGTTCTCGTGAGGAGTGTGACCCCGTCGGATAGGGATGATGGATGGTTCTGGTGAGGAACGCAGTCCTGTCGGATAGGGATGATGGATGGTTCTGGTGAGGGGTGGGGCCCTGTCGGATAGGGATGACGGATGGTTCTGGTGAGGGGTGGGGCCCCGTCGGATAGGGATGATGGATGGTACTGGTGAGGAGCGATAGGGAGGATGGCAGGCAGCGGAAGGAGGCAGTTCCGGAGCTGAGTCCTGATGAGCCGGGCTGGGTCCCTGGAGAGATGCAGTGCATTCACCAAGGCCTGAGATCCGGCTGTCAACTGAGCAAGTTCAGGTGTCTCATTTGTCCACGGACCAAGAGTGGGTCCTTTCTCCTGGCGTAGGCTCACTTTATCCGGGTGTAAAACCAGGATGCCAATCCATTCATTTATTTACAGTGAGAAGTATGACTGCCACTGAATCAAATGACTGCCACTGAATCACACACTCCAAGTCCACATGTTTGGTACATTTACTCCCTTCAAGCCGACGGACACTGGGAGCCAAGTCTTCCAGGGCTGCTTGATGAGCTTTGATGAGAACAAGAGAAGTAGGATGAACTGACTGGAGGCAATGGGTCAAGGTGGCTTGATGCCTCTGTCTCTGAAGCAGCAATGACTTTTCCTTGCTAAAGGAACTGCGATCACGCAAGTGCATGACTTGAGACTCCATCTTTTGGGGATGTCTCTGGGTGACACCTGTGGGTCTACACTGGCCTCGGTAGTGTTTCCTGTGGCTAACTGCCCCTAGGGACAGACATATTCTATTTCGTTTTTAGATATACTATTCCTTCTATCATGTTCTTGTCCAGTCTTGCTCATCAGGAACCATACGGTCTCTTCAAACTGTCTTGTCATATTTCTACTCTGTGTGTTGTTGTTATGGTTGACCTAGAGAGGACATTAGTCTAACCTCTGAGGTTTGGTTGGTGTATATCTCAGGATAACCTCCCAGTACAGCCACCATGAGGATCTTAGATGCTTAAAGGGATCATTATTTCTTTTGCTAAGTGATACATGTTTTGCTTATTCTTAACTAGACATGTTTTTCTCCCAAGAGAATATGGTTCTAAGGATATGACGGTGACACTATACTTGCTTATGTAGAGCGTTCCCTTCAACAGTGATAATTATGATTATGATGACACCTGTTACTCACATAGGCCATTTTACAGTTTTCAAAACACTTTCTTGTGTATGACCTACGTTTGTCTTTAGAATGTTTCCCTGGGCGGCCAGGTGCGGTGGCTCAAGCCTGTAATCCCAGCACTTTGGGAGGCCGAGACGGGCGGATCACGAGGTCAGGAGATCAAGACCATCCTGGCGAACACGGTGAAACCCTGTCTCTACTAAAAAATACAAAAAACTAGCCAGGCGAGATGGCGGGCGCCTGTAGTCCCAGCTACTTGGGAGGCTGAGGCAGGAGAATGGCATGAACCCAGGAGGCGGAGCTTGCAGTGAGCTGAGATCCGGCCACTGCACTCCAGCCTGGGCGGCAGAGCGAGACTCCGTCTCAAAAAAAAAAAAAAAAAAAAAAAAAAAAGAATGTTTCCCTGGGATCCAGCCAAAGCTCTGCACAGGTGCTTCATTGATCTGATTTCAGAGAGCCAAGTGCGGCGGCCCTGCAGTTAGACGTGGACATTCCAGTTACGTCTGCGTCCTACCTAGTTTGAATCTCTGACTAGCTGTGTGACCTTGAAAAAGTTGCTACCTACTCAGGAGGCTGAGGCAGGAGGATCACTTGAACCCTGGAGGCAGAGGTTGAAGTGAGCCGAGATCACGCCACTGTCCTCCAGCCTGGGCTATGGAGCGAGACTCTGTCTCAAAAAAAGAAAAAAAAGAAAGAAAGAAAAAGAAAAAGTTGCTGCAGCCAGGCACGGTGGCTCAAACCTGTAATCCCAGCACTATGGGAGGCCAATGCAGGCGGATTGCTTGAGGCCAGGAGTTCAAAACCAGCCTGGTCCACATGGTAAAACCCCATCTCTACTAAAATTACAAAAATTAGCCAGATGTGGTAGTGCACGCCTATAATCTCAGATACTACTCAGGAGGCTGAGGCATGAGAATTACTTCAACCCAGGAGGCAAAGGTTGCTGTGAGCCGAGATCATACTGCAGGACTCCAGCCTGGGCAACAGAGTGAGACTCTGTCTAAAAAAGAAAAAGAAAAAGAAAAAAAAAAGTTACTTCATCTCTCTGAGCCTTAGTTTCCTCATCTATACTATGGAGATAAGAATATCTACCTTTCACCATAAAAAATGGTAAGTGTGTGAGTTCACACAGATGTTAATTAGCTCGATTTAGCCATTCCACAGTGTCTACATATTTCAAAACATTATGTTGTACAGGATACATGTATGTAATCTATTTGTCCATTTCAATTAATTAATTTTTTAAAAAGAATATCGACCTTGAAAAGCTGTGATAATTAAAATGACCAGTGAGTCCTCTGACCACTTAGAAAGAGATCGAAGTAGTAATCAGGCTTCTTCTACCTCCCACATGTATACCTAGGACTGAAACAAGCCAGCCAGCAAGGCGCTTGATATTTTTCCCTATTTAATATTTTTCTTTATATGGACAACACTGTGACATCACTGGAACTTTCTATCATGTGCAATTTGCATACATTATTATCTATGTTAACTTTAAAACTGTTCATGTTTGGTTGACAAGTATTAATTTAACATACACGTAAATTTGTTAGACCTGGACAGATTTGTCAAATTTGAAAAACAACTTGAAATTAGAAATTTGAACGTTTGAAAAAGCAAATACTTCCATTGGCATCATCACACTTAGAAGTCTGATTTATTTTTCTTGAATCAGAAGTTTCAATGGAAACGGTGATAGTTACCATTAATCCTCTGCTTTGCTTGTACTCTTTGAGGACACTGTTGATATTTTCCACAAATCCTGTTTGGGCCACCCACCGGATATTAAAATTTTCCTTCACAAAGAGCGCCTCCATTCTTAAGTTGACCAGTAAGTGGTCGAGACAATCTTGCTAAAAGATAGAGGAAAATTAGAGATTTGTCTTTTTTTGTTTAATTCTGACTGTCATTAACAGACCAAAATCACTACGGTTATTAAAGAAAGACAATATCCATTCACTAAATGTGGAAGTCAATTAATCCAGCACTGAGTATTTACAGAGCACCTGTGTGATACTGTGTTACTTCTGAACAGTCTCCATGTCTACTCTGATGGCGGGCCACATTCTGGCTGAAAGAGGAGGAAGATACTGGAAATCCAAGTTTTCTTTTTAAAATATTTTAATTGCATCTACTTTTTGAATACTGCAGTTTCATGGTTCAAAATCCAAAAGAACAAAAGGTGTAGAGAAAAATATTCCCACCGGGTGGGGTGGCTCACACCTGTAATCCCAGCACTTTGGGAGGCCCAGGTGGGCGGATCATAATGAGGTCAGGAGGTTGAGGTCATCCTGGCTAACACAGTGAAATCCCGTCTCTACTAAAAAATACGAAAAATGGCCGGGCGCGGTGGCTCAAGCCTGTAATCCCAGCACTTTGGGAGGCCGAGACGGGCGGATCACGAGGTCAGGAGATCGAGACCATCCTGGCCGACATGGTGAAACCCCGTCTCTACTAAAAAATACAGAAAACTAGCCGGGCGAGGTGGCGGGCGCCTGTAGTCCCAGCTACTCGGGAGGCTGAGGCAGGAGAATGGCGTGAACCCGGGAGGCGGAGCTTGCAGTGAGCTGAGATCCGGCCACTGCACTCCAGCCTGGGCGGCAGAGCGAGACTCCGTCTCAAAAAAAAAAAAACAAAAAAAAAAAAACGAAAAATTAGCTGGGTGTGGTGGCGGGTGCCAGTAGTCCCAGCTACTTGGGAGGCTGAGGCAGGAGAATGGCATGAACCCAGGAGGTGGAAATTGCAGTGAGACCACTGCACTCCAGCCTGGGCGAAGAGCGAGACTCCGTCTCAAAAAAATAAAATAAAATAAAAAATTCCCTCTGACCTTTGACCACCAACAACCCAGTTCTGCTCCTCAAGGCAACCAATAGTATCAGTCCTTTCAGAAGCATATTCGAGTGCAGTGTTTAAATGCAATTTATTCTTAAAAAGAATTGCATTCTAATGCAAGCTTAAAAAGCACACTGCAAAAAACCCTATTTTTTTGTTGTTGTGATGGAATTGGAATCTCAGCCTGCTGTTTGAATTTTAGAAAGAGGCCAAAGAAAATAATTCCCAGTGTTTGAATGGCATTTTACGTATCAAATAGCTTCCAAATACATTTTGTTTTGTTTCCTTTTTTTTTTTTTTTTTCGAGATTGAGTTTCTCATTGCCTAGGCTGGAGTGCAATGGTGCGATCTAGGCTCACCGCAACCTCCGCTTCCTGGGTTCAAGTGATTCTCCTGCCTCAGCCTCCCAAGTAGCTGCGATTACAGGCATGTGTCACCAAGCCCAGCTAATTTTGTATTTTTAGTAGAGACAGGGTTTCACCCTGTTGGTCACACTGGTCTCAAACTCCTGACCTCAGGTGATCCATCCGCCTCGGCCTCCCAAAGTGCAGGGATTACGGGCGCCAGTCACTGTGCCCAGCCCAAATACATTTTCTGACCACGACCTCTGGGGGTTTTTCAGGAAAGACAGCTGAAGACAAGAGTAAGTTGTCTTAGGGTAGAACATCCGGTGTGGTAGGAGTTGAAGATGGCATTGGAACCTAGGCCTTCTGACTCCAAATCCCTCATGGATCAATGTTATTTAGCCAAAACCTATCTGATATTAAAAAATAATAATATTATTGAGAAAGATAGTTTAAAAAAAAAACAAAAAACACCTCATATACTAACCGTTAAGTCCTTGGTTAGGTATGCATTTTCTCTGGGTATTTTCTGGATTTTCCCAGGGCCAGTATTTTTACTGATACACTGTTAGAGGAAAATTGAAATATTATTTGGTTTTTTTTTTTTTTTTTTTTTTTTTTGTTTTTTTTGAGACGGAGTCTCGCTCTGTCGCCCAGGCTGGAGTGCAGTGGCGCGATCTCAGCTCACTGCAAGCTCCGCCTCCTGGGTTTACACCATTCTCCTGCCTCAGCCTCCTGAGTAGCTGGGACTACAGGCGCCCGCCACCTCGCCCGGCTCCTTTTTTGTGTGTTTTTAGTAGAGACGGGGTTTCACCGTGTTAGCCAGGATGGTCTCGATCTCCTGACCTTGTGATCCGCCCGCCTCGGCCTCCCAAAGTGCTGGGATTACAGGCTTGAGCCACCGCGCCCGGCCAATATTATTTGGTTTACCTGGAAGGCTTTACTTTATATAAAACTCAAATGGGCCAGGCACAGTTGCTCACACCTGTAATCCCAACACTTTGGGAGGCCGAGGTGGCGGATCACCTGAGATCAGGAGTTCAAGACCAACCTGGCCAACATGGTAAAACCCTGTCTCCACTAAAAATACAAAAGTTAGCCAGGCGTGGTGGCACGTGCCTGTAGTACCAGCTACTCAGGAGGCTGAGACACGAGAATTGCTTGAACCCAGGAGTCAGAGGTTTCAGTGAGTCGAGATCACACCATGGCACTCCAGCCTGGGTGATAGAGTGAGACTCTGTCTCAAAAACAAACAAATAAACAACCCCAAATGAATGTGAACATAATTGAATTTTTAAAAATAGCATTAGTGCCAGGTAGTGGAGATAACGATGAGCCTGGCCCGGGATCTGCCCTCAAGAGCTCCCAGTGTGAAAAGAAAGACAGAACTGTACACAGATAATGATCATGTGGAGCGTCTGCAGCTCAGCAAAGGGGATTCTGTGCTATAGTCTGAATGTCTGTGTCCCACAAAATTCACATGTTGAGATCTTCACCCTTAAGCTGATGGTATTAGGAGCTGGGACCTTTAGGAAAGTGGATCATGAGGGTAGAGCCCTCAAGAATGAGATTAGTGTCTTATAAAAGGACCCCAGAGAGTACCTTCGCCCCTCCACCATGTGAGGACACAGGGAGAAGGCGACATCTATGAAGCCAAAAAGCGGGCCCTCGTCAGACACTGAATGGGAGTACGGGTGTGAGCCACCGCGCCCAGTCAATTCCTTTTCTTTTTAATCTTATTTTCTGCACGCTGCTGTGTGTGTGTGTATGTGTGTGTGTGTATATATATAAAAAAAATAAAACTACATTAATAAATTATAATATATTTATAAATATTAATTTTAATCTATGAATATATCTTAAATAAAAACTAAGTAACCATCTGCCTTTTTTTTTCCCCACAATTTTTCTGTTTGTTTGTTTTTGAGACAGGGTCTTGCTCTGTTACCCAGGCTGCAGTGCAGTGGCACAATCTCAGCTCACTGCAACCTCTGTCTCCCAGGTTCAAGCAATTCTCCTGCCTCAGCCTCCTGAGTAGCTGGGACTACAGTCATGCATCACCACGCCTGGCTAATTTTTGTATTTTTAGTAGAGAAGGGGTCTCACCATGATGGTCAGGCTGGTCTCGAACTCCTGATCTCAAGGGATCTGCCTGACTCGGCCTCCCAAATTGGGATTACAGGCATGAGAAGAGACAAGGTCTTGTTCTATTGCCCAGGCTGGAGTAAGGTGGTGCAATTATAGCTCACTGCAGCCTTGAATTCCTGGGTTCAAACAATCCTGGCACCTCAGCCTCTCAAGTAGATGGAACTATAGATGTGCACCACCAAGTCTGGCTAATTTTAAAAATTTTTTGTAGAGAGGGGGTCTCACTATGCCCAGTGCTGGTCTTGGACTCCTGGCCTGAAGTGATTCTTCCACCTGAACTCTTAAAGTGCTGGAATTACAGGTGTGAGCCACTGTGCCTGGCTGAATCTGCCTTGATCTTGCAGTTCCGAGCCTCTGGAACTGTGAACAATAAATGTCTATTGTTTATAAGCTGCTTGGTTTATGGTATTTTGTTGTAGCAGTTCAAACAGACTAAAACAACCTGGGGTGAAGAGAGACACCTGTCCCGTGCAGGAGGTGGGAATGAGGCAGGGAGGGTGCACAGGAAGATAGATGAACTGAATTTTTTTTCTTTTTTTCTTTTTCTTTTTTTTTTGACAGGGTCTTGCTCTGTCACCCAGGCTAGTGTGCAGTGGTACAATCTTGGCTCACTGCAACCTCTGCCTCCTGGGCTGAAGTGATCCTCCCACCTTAGCCTCCTGAGTATCTGGGGCTGCAGGCACACCACCATGCCTGGCTGATTTCTGTATTATTATTATTATTTTTTTTTTTGGTAGAGATGGGGTTTCACCATGTTGCTCAGGCTTGAGCTGAATCTTAAAAATGAATAGGGAGCAGCCAGGAGAAGGCTGCATTAGCTGGGCCACATGGTAGCTGCTTTAGCCAGAGCAGCCTGGACTAGAAGAGGAAGCTCTCCCAGATCTAGACTCCTGAAGCTGGGCACAAGGGCTCACACCTCTAATCCTAGCACTTTCAGAGGCCGAGGTGGGAGGATCATTTGAGCCCAGGAGTTTGAGGTTGCAGTGAGCTATGATCACACCACTGCATTCCAGCCTGGGTGACAGAGCAAGACTCTGTCTCTAAAAAATTAAAAACAAACAAACAAACTTAGCCAGGCACTGTGGCTTACCCCTGTAATCCCAGCCCTTTGGGAGGCTGAGGCAGGAGGATCACTTGGGCTCAGGAGTTTCAGACCAGACATGGTCTGGTCTCATGGTGAGACCTCATCTTGACAAAAAAAGAAAAAGAATGAAAATTAGCCAGGTATGGTGGTGCACGCCTGTGTTCCCAGCTACTTGAGAAACTGAGGCAGGAGGACCTCTTGAGCCCAGGATGTCAAGGGTGCAGTGAGCTATGATCACACCATGGCACTCCAGCCTGGGCGACAGAGCGAGACTCTGTATCAAAAAACTAAATAAATAAACAAATAAATAATATTAAAAATAGAGCTCCTGGAATTGGCCAGTAGGTTGGTGAACCTGACCACATCAACACTTTGAGGCAAGTGCCTGTTGGTGGATTTCAGGGTTCTGGTGTGTCAGCTGCATGTGTGTCTGGGGAGCAGTGATCGCCATCTTCTTAACCTAGCCCTGCAGTGGTCTTTCTTATTTCCCTCTGTGCATGTGAAACAGAAAGGATATTTTGGTAGTAACGTTAAAGTATACACTGCAAATGCAGATAGTGAGTTTGGGTTTTATGGATATTCTACTGAGGAGTCCCAGTTTTGCTAGCACAACTGATTGTATAACTACACTCCAGTAGGCAAAACTTCTTTTTTGTTTTGTTTTGTTTTGTTTTGAGATGGAGTCTTGCTCAGCCGCCCAGGCTGGAGTTCAGTGGCACAATCCTGGCTCACTGCAACTACCGTCTCCCGGGTTCAAGCGATTCTCCCGTCTCAGCCTCTCGAGTAGCTGGGATTATAGGCACCCGCCATTCTGCCTGGCTAATTTTTGTATTTTAGTAGAGATGGGGTTTCATCATGTTGGCCAGGCTGGTCTTGAGCTCCTGACCTCAGGTGATTCACCCGCCTTGGACTCCCAAAGTGCTAGGATTACAGGCGTGAGCCACCACGCCTGGCCGGCAAAACTATTTATGATATGTCATCAAAGTATGAGATGAAACCACTGTACCTTGACTATATCTTCCAGGGTATGAACAGACTCATCCACAGCAACCAGGTAGTGAGGCTTCGGCGTGTGATCTATGACGTTTTGTATCACTCTGCAGACCCACAGGTGAAATAATCATCAGAGGGAAAAGGCGAAAGAGATGCAGTCAACTAGAATTCACTGACCACCACCCCCATGACTGGGCGTGGGGTTTGGTGCTTTGATAAGTTATCTCCATTTTCAGTAAGGTCAGGGTTGGGATGGTTATCTGCATTCTCCACATGAGGAAGATGCTAAAGAGTTCGGTGACATTTCTCAGGCTGAAGAGCTATTGCGAAAGTGGAAGAGCTAGCTTTTGACGTCAGATCCATCTGTTTCTAGACCTGTCTTCTTTCTAGCATACTGCCCTGTCTCCCAACAAGGGGACCTGACCCCAGTTTATGAAGCCTTCCCCATCTAGTGGCTCATGTGAGCCTCACAACAGTGCTTTAGGGAGCTATTTTACAAAGTAAGACACAGATTTAGACAAGCTGTGGCTCTTTTAAGGAAGTCACGTAGCAACAGTGCCTCAGCCTGCTTTCCTATTCCGAGTTGCCAAGGTTTCCGAGTGCTTGCCTCTGTGCTGAGGGCGGCACAGGTGTGATCCCACTGAATTCTCACAGCCCTAGCAGGTAGGTACTGCTGCTATTCCCGTAAGTAACTTTCCCAAATTCACACAGCTAGTGAGAGGAAGAGCAGGAATTGGAACAAAAATTAAATAATTCCAGAGAGAAAAAAATAGTGAATAGATGTCTATCACAATGACTTGTCAATTCTACCTCCATCTTAGCTTCCTTTCAATAAAATGAAAATAAATCGGATCCATGCTTCCAAATGTGCAGTTCACATTTATTTTGTATTTATTTCTTTTTTTCTATATTTATTTATTTATTCATTTATTTATTTATTTTGAGTCTTGCTCTGTCACCCAGGCTGGCAGGCAGTGGTGTAATCATGGTTCACTGCAGCCTCAACCTCCCAGGCTCAAGTGATCCTCCCACCTCCGCCTCCCAGGTAGCTGGGACTACAGGCGCAAGCCACCAAACCTGACTAATTTTTGTATTTTTTGTAGAGACAGGGTTTCACTATGTTGTCCAGCCTGGTCCCGAACTCCTCGGCTCAGGCAATCCTCCCACCTTGGCCTCCCAAAGTGTTGGGATTACAGGCATGAGCCACTACGCCTAGCCTATTTTGTATCCATTTCTCAGAACATTTCAGCTTTTTGCTTTTTCCTCTGTTAAATATTTGACAATCTTCAAAGAAACCTCTGGGGGAAAAATGCTACTTAAATGGGCCTGTCAAAAGATAAAATTATAACAAATCTAGTTAAAGATTTCAATTGACTTTATTTGTGATTCTAGAATCAGGCAACATTTCATTCCATAAAATAGAACAAGTGTGCCAGTGAAATGAGCAGAGGCAGGTGGTTCGATAGGCAGAAAGGGCTGCAGAAAGCAGAAACAAAAAACAAAAAGCACATTGGTCATTTCAAAGTTACTTTCCTTGTAAGACAGGGACAGGTAGAACAACAGAAAGATAACTAACGGGGCCGGGCACAGTGGCTCACACCTGTAATCCCAGCATTTTGGGAGGCTGAGGCGGGTGGATCACCTGAGATCAGGAGTTCGAGACCAGCCTGACCAACATCGTGAAACCCTGTCTCTACTAAAAGTACAAAAATTAGCCAGGCGTGGTGGCTGGCACCTGTCGTCCCAGCTACTCAGGAGGCTGAGGCAGGAGAATCGCTTGAACCCAGGAGGCAGAGGTTGCAGTGAGCCAAGGTTGTGCCATTGCATTCCAGCCTGGGTGACAGAACAAGACTCCATGTCAAAAGAGAAAAAAAAAAAGAAAGAAAGAAAGAAAGGAAAGATAACTGATAGGTTAGCACCAAGTTACTTCAGGCTACTTTTTGTCATAAGGATTAAAACACAGAGAGTTTTATTATCATAGCTATTGAAGACTGAAACTGGCTGGTTTGGGAAATTAGCTTTCTCGAAAGGTCAGATAACAGCTTAGTTTCAGTTTGGTGCCTGAAACTGTAGCATGGGTGACTCCATTTTGATTTTCAGGCTGGTCTGTTGGGGCCTAGTACAGGAACTTAGTCCAAAACAATGGCCTCCTATAACTTGTTTTTAACAGGCCCCAAGTCCTTCTGTAATGGGAATAATTTCACCCTCTAATTTATGTTTGGAAGTAATATGTTAAGGACTAATGCCAAGTAAGTTATATTAATAATGTAGAAGACTCTTCTATATCTTTGAAATCCAGTAATGTCATAATGTAAAATCTCTGCAGAAAAAATGGGTATGTTACGGCCCCTCCATCCCCAGGGATGGAGCAGATCCAGGGTTTTGTAGTGCCTGAAGCTTAGCCCATTTACAGCAAGCTTGTCAAACTGCGGCCTGTGGGCCACATGAGGCCCAGGATGGCTTTGAATGCGGCCCAACACACTTTGTAAACTTTCTGAAAACGTTATGAGATTTTTTTTAAAAAACTCATCAGTTATCGTTGTGTCAGTGTATTTTATGTGTGACCCAAGACAAATCTTCTTCCAGTGTGGCCCAGGGAAGCCGAAAGATTGGATATCCCTGACTTAGAGGATCCTCCTTTAAGAAAAATAATAAAGTGGAGCGCGGTGGCTCACGCCTGTAATCCCAGCACTTTGGGAGGCCGAGGTGGACGGATCACGAGGTCAGGAGATCAAGACCATCCTGGCTGACACGGTGAAACCCTATCTCTACTAAAAATATAAAAAAATTAGCCGGGCGTGGTGGCAGACGCCTGTAGTCCCAGCTACTGGGGAGGCTGAGGCAGGAGAATGGCGTGAACCCGGGAGGCGGAGCTTGCAGTGAGCGGAGATCGTGCCACTTACTCCAGCCTGGGGGGACAGAGCAAGACTCCATCTCAAAAAAATAATAATAATAATAAAAATGAGGTTCAGGGTCTCGGAAAGGGATCTGCTCAGGGATGTGGCCCTGAAGTTTAAACTTCCTTCATTTCCCAGTAAATCTAGAAATTCATCTGAGGTTGTGACTAATTTACCAGTGACCAGTGGATGAGGGAAAGAGTGGGAATCTGAAAACCAGAACCTCGGGGAAGTGCAGAAATTGCTCCCTTCTGGGCATGTGCCATAGAGGTGACAGAATGAAGTCCCCGGAAGCTGGAGCTGATGAACCACAAACACAGTGAACCAGCTCATTGACCTCACATTTAAGTTAGGGTCTTCAAAGGAGGAGAGGAGTTTCTGGACCTGCCTGAATACAGGGTTTAGATGCTCTGTGAGTATAAAAAACATATGTCAACTTTACCTACAACTGTCAAAGAAGAAAAAAGCTTCAGGTTTACAGTTTTCCATCTGAATTCTAGAATTTAAATTGGTGAGTTAGACATATTAATCTCATCTGGGACAAAGGAACTGGGACAAAGGAATAAGAAACTATGTCCTCAGAATGCACATACCAAAGTCTTTCTTTTCCAAAATTGGAGGGCATTGCTATTCTGCCGATAGTTTCTAAGAGATGAACCTGAACTCGTCACCAGAAAGTAGAACTTTTGAACAGTGGACACTATTTCTTTAGATGCAAAATGGAGAAGATGGTACCTTCTGCATGGGGTTGTTTTGAAGAACAAACACAATAATGCATGTAAGGGTCTTAGCACTGGGCAGATGCTCAAAAAGTGTTAGCCTACAAACAAACACATTAACCAATTCTATGAAGGTCATGTCTCTGGGAGAATGCTTACCCTGCTAGATCAAGAACGTGGATTGTTGGAATTACATTTGTTCCATCGCCAAAAACTGGTAATGCAGGAATCTCACCCAGCCAAGCCATCTGAAAGAAAAGCAAAATCATGTCCCCCAGTTATACGTGGATGGCTATTACAGCTCACACATAAGTCTACAGTCAGAGGCATCCAAAAGGCTTAGCTATCTGCTTAAGTAATTTCCTCCAGGGGGTGTTTTATAAATCAGCCCTGATGAGATTTAGGATCAAATTCTGCCAAGAGAAATAACATGTAGCCTTGGGACTGAAATACTTTTCAAGAAATCTACAACCAGTTGTATTTAGTAGCTATACGCACGCCATCTACATAGAGAAGAAATGTTTTCACATGCATGATGTCTTAATTCTCACAAAAAAGACAAATTAAAATTTAAAATTACCCCCACCAGTAGGGATGAGGTGACAGGAAATAATTACCATCAGTACAGGAGTGAAATGCTTAGTGGATAAAGTAGCATGCAGGAGGTTACACTTGTGAGAGCTTGGACTGGAACCCCAATCCTCAGAGTCCAAATCCTCGTCTTTTCTTCTCATTAAGTATTTCAGTAACCAAATAGACATCCTGAGTACTGTTTAAGTGTCACGTATTAGATTATTTTGAATTGTTGTTAAGAGTGAAAGAGGTAGGGGTGGGGGTCACAGTAGACCACTGGGTCTTGTAAGATATTTTGGACTTCGAGAAAGTGTTGAAGGGTTCTAAGCAGTGATGTGACACCCAGCAGGCTTGCTTCTGTTGCCTTGTGGAGAAGTGGTGGGAAGGAGAGTCCAATGGGGAGAGAGAGATGATGGCAGGTGTGCAGGCGAGATGGGGTAGCCTAGCTTGGAAGTGGGAAGTGAACGGAGTGGGGACGGAGAGAAGCGAGATGTTGAGGAGGCTGACTGTAGTAACTGGGAATTTTGTGATGGGTAATGTGAAAGGAAAATAAATCTTGGGACCCCAAAATCACTACGCCAAAGGGAAAAGTCAAGCTGGGAACTACATAAAGCAAACCTGTCTCTCGTTCAAAGATTTTATTTTTGTTTCCTTTTTTAAAATTATTATTTTTTGAGATTTTGAGATGGAGTCTTGCTGTCACCCAGGCTGGAGTGCAGTGGCACAATCTTGGCTCACTGCAACCTCTGCCTCCCAGGTTTAAGCGATTCTCCTCCCTCAGCCTCCCAAGTAGCTGGGATCACAGGCATGTGCCACCACACCTGGCTAATTTTTGTATTTTTAGTAGAGATGGGGGTTTCACCATGTTGGCCAGGCTGGTCTTGAACTCCTGACCTCAGGTGATCCGCCCGCCTCGGCCTCCCAATATGCTAGGATTACAGGCGTGAGCCTCATTCAAAGATTTTAAAAGCTACATACCTTCCTCACAATTTGCCCACTAGGAAATTATTTGTAGGCCCCCAGAGCTTTACCCGAAAACAGTTCTGTTGAATTTCACCCTGACAATGTAAATTGACAGCTTATCTTCACAGGTACAGGACAAGGACAGAACTCAAAGTCATCCCTAGGCTCACCTGACAAATAAATGCATATCTGATTGCTTCCTCTGCCCTATGTTTATTTTATCTGACGTAAAAATGCAGATTCGCTGAGCTAGATAAATGCATAAGTGACTATTCCTCTACCCTTCCCTCATGTTGAACAGCTGATCAAAGACTCAAAAGAATACACCCGCTTGCCTCTTATCTACCCACACCTTTTACTTATTTTTTGTAGACACAGGGTTTCACCATGTTGCCCAGGCTGGTCTCAAACTTCTGGGTTCAAGCCATCCACTCACACTGGCCTCTCAAAGTGCTTTACTGGGACTATAGGCATCAGCCACCACGCCTGGCTTACCCACATCTTAAAAAAATTCTTCCTCTTTCTCTAATATCTACCCTTTTCCCTTTAAATACTGAAGCACATCTTCAGTATTTAAAAGTATCACATCCATACTTTCTTTCATTTTCTGCGATTCTATTGCACTAACCACATCCAAAGCAATCAGAAACACCTTCCCTTCAAATTGTGTATCTTTATCGTAAGACACTTTTAAACATTCCATGTCATCGCTGAAAAGCCATACCTTAAAAAATGTGTGTAACATGCCTCCTTCTGCTCCATACTGGAGTCCAGCAGCAACCACGTAAGTTGCAAATTTTCTGGTCTATTAGATAAAATACAGAAGAAAAAAGCTGGCTGCAGTATTATTAATCATATTGAACCAGATTATTTTAGTAGTTAAAATGAGCACTTTTGGAACTTCCGTCAACACTTGCAGGTTACTGAGGTATTGTTCGGGATACAAATCGTATCTCTTAAAGGGAGAGACAACACCCCCATGCTATTCAGGAATACCTCTGACCACTATTAAAATTTCACAAGGACTCCTAATTAAATTAAAGCCTGGGTTTTTGTGAAAACTTAGTACCTGTAAGCTCTCTGCTGGGCACTGAGGGGGAAAAGAAGATAGAAAAACAGGTCTTTCCATGAGGATCTTTAATGATCTAGCACATGAAACCAAGAAGCCTGTGATGGGCCTTAACACAAGGATGGAAATTCACATAGATTGTCCACTTCACCCTGGACGAGCAGTTTAGGCACTGTAAGAACGGGCCTCAATATTTCTTTATTTTTAATTTTTAATATTTGTGGGTATATACTAAGTATATATATTTATGGGGGTGTATGAGATGTTTCAATACAGGCATGCAATGTGAAATAAGCACATCATGGAGAATGGGGTTTCACCCCTTCAAGCATTTATCCATTGAGTTACAAACACTCCAATTACACTCTTTAGGTTATTTAAAAACCTACAGTTCAGTTATTACTGACTATAGTCACCCTGTTGTGCTATCAAATAGTAGGTCTTATTCATTCTTTCTAACTTTTTTTGTACTCATTCACTATCCCTCCTTCCCCTCACCCCCTAGTACCCTTGGCCTCTACTCTCTGCCTCAATATTTAACCAGATAAGCTCAAAATACCATCTTTATTATTGATATGAGCTCTACTGGCGGCCATGCCTTAGGTAAGCCATGATGATGAGCTTCCTAACCCTGAATTCAGAATAAGATGAACTTTTCCAACCAGTCCCAGGCAACACTGGACAACGAGGGACTTCTCCACATGGCGGCCTGTTGCTGTAAGTCTCAGGGCATGAGGAAGGTGAAATGCACAGTAGCCACCATCCGTGGAGTCCCAGAGAGAAGGGAAGGAGGAGGGGCCAAGCTCACATGACCAGGACCTCCCCAAACCCACCAATCAGAAAACTCGCTTGAGCTTCTTCAGGTGAACAGGGGATGGTGCAAGAAGATAGGAGTTTTTTGTTTGTTTGTTTGTTTGTTTTGAGACAGAGTTTCACTTGTTACCCAGGCTGGAGTGCAGTGGCATAATCTAGGCTCACCGCAACCTTGGCCTCCTGGGTTCAACTGATTCTCCTGCCTCAGCCTCCCAAGTAGCTGGGATTACAGGCGAGAACCACCATGCCCAGGTAATTTTTGTACTTTTAATAGAGACAGGGTTTCACCATGTTGGCCAGGCTGGTCTTGAACTCCTGACCTCAAGTGAACCGCCTGCCTCGGCCTCCCAAAGTGCTGGGATTACAGGCATGAGCCACCATGCCCAGCCTATAGGAGTTTTTAGGAAGAATGTTACTCAGGCTCTTGTGGGAAGATAGTAATCCCACTTCACAAATATTAGGCCTGAGAAGGGGGACATAACCACAAACACGATAGAGATTTTAAAAATTATAAGAGAGACTTATGGAAAACTTTCTGCCAACTAATTTGAAAATTTAGCCTAAAGGGCTCATTTCTTGCCCCCAAACTCCTGCTAACTGCCTTCCCACAGTCCAGGACAGTTTTCCAACCAAAGTCTACCAAACAGTCAAAGGATAAGCCCAGAGGCAGAGCAAGATGGTGGGATAGAAATCTCCCCCGCAAGGACAATAACTATCTACACAAAGAAAAGCTTCATAAGAACCAAAAATCAGGTGAGCCCTCATAGTACCTATTTTAACTTCATATTGCTGAAAGAAGCACTGAAGAACCAGAAAAAACAGTTTGGAATCGCCAAAGCCCCCCCCCCGCCCGCCAGCAGGAGAGCATCTCTGGGCGCTGCAGGAGGGAGAACACAGCATTGAGAGGCATTGAACTCAGCACTGTCCTGTTAGAGCAAAAAGGAAAACCAGACCAAACGCAGCTGACACCAGCCCAGCCCACGGAAGGAACATTTAAACCAGTCTGAGTCAGAGAGGACTCTCCGGTATCAGTGGTCAGAACTTAAGTGCCTCCAAACCTCTCCACCGAGGGCTATAGCGCTCTGTGTCTCCAAGCAAACTTGAAAGACAGTCCAGGCCCTAAGGACTGCAACTCTAGGTGAGTTCCAGTGCTGAGCGAGGCCCAATGACAGTGGACTGGGGAGGGCACACAACATACCGAGACACCACCTGGGGCAGCCAAGGGAGAGCTGGCACCACCTCTCCTCTAACGCCAGGCTGCACAGCTCGCGGCTCCAAAGAGACCCCTTCCTTCCACTTGAGGAGCAGAGAGGGAAGAGTTGGGGAACTTTGTCTTGCATCTAGGACACCAGCTCAGTCACAGCAGGAAAGGGCACCTGTGAGTAGGGAGGCCCTCATTCGAGGCCCTAACTCCCAAGTGACATTTCTAGACACAACCTGGGCCAGAAGGGAACCTGCTGCCCTGAAGGAAAGGACCTAGTCTCGGCAGCATTCATCACCTGCTAACTGGAGAGCCCTTGGGCCCTGAATAACCAGCAGTGATACCCAGGTACTATGTCGAGGGCCTTGGATGAGACTTACTGGCTTCAGGTGACATTCAGCACATTCCCAGCTGTGGTGACTACAGGGCAAAACTCCTTCTGCTTGAGAAAAGCAGAGGGAACATAAAGGGGACTTTGTCTTGCACCTTAGGTGCCAGCATGGCGAAAGTTGAGTAGAGCACCAAGCAGGCTCTTGGGGTCCCTGCCATGACCTGACTCTTGAATGGCATTTCTGGACCTGCCCTGGGCCAGAGGGGAGCCCATTTTCCTGAAGGGTGAGTCCCATCTGAAGGGTGAGTCCCAGGCCAGGCAGCAGTCAAGACCAGCTGACTTAAGAGACCTTGGACCCTAAGGGAACATCAGCACTAGTCTGTCAGTACTCCTTGTGGCCTGGGGTGGCTACTGGGTGAGGCTCCTCTGTCTTTGGAAAGAAGAGGGAAGACTGGGAAGGACTATGTCTTGTGATTTGAGTGCTAGCTCAGCCACAGTATAATAGAACACCAGGTAGACTTAGTTTATCACTAAGGTTTATCACTCTAGTCCCTGACTGGCAGATGGCACTTCTTGACCCACCTGGGGCCTGGGGGACCTTGCCACCCTGAAGGGAAGGACACAGGCCTGGCTGGTTATGTGACCTGCTGATTGTGGAGCCCCAGAGCCCTGAGTGAACAAAAGCAGTAACCAAGGAGTGGTTACAGCAGGCCTTGGGCAAGATCCAGTGCTGTGCTGGCTTCAGGTCTGACCCAGCACAGTCATAGTGGTGGTGCCTACAGGGGTGCTTGTGTCACTCCACCCCCAGCTTTAGGTGGCTTATAACAGAGAGAGAGAGAGAGAGAGAGAGAGAGACTCTGTATATTTAGGAGAATGTAAGGGAAGAGAACAAGAGTCTGCCTGGTAATCCAGAGAATTCTTCCAGATTTAGTCTAAGACTATCAAGGTACTACCTCTATGAGTCTGCAGGAACTGCAGCATCACTGGGCTTGGGGTGCCCCCTAAAGCAGATACAACATAGATCATAACACCCAAGTCCTTTCAAATATCTGGAATGCCTTCCCAAGAGGGACAGGTACAAACAAGCCCAGAGAGTAAAGACAACAATAAATACCCAACTCTTCAATGCCTAGACACCGAAGTACATCAGCTAGCATCAACACAACCCAGGAAAGCATGACCTCACCAAATGAACTAAATAAGGCACCAGGGATCAATCCTGGCAAAAGAGAGATATGTGACGTTTCAGACAGAGAATTCAAAATTAGCTGTATTGAGGAAAGTCAAAGAAAATCAAGAAAACACAGAGAAGGAATTCAGAATTCCATCAGATGAATTTAACAAAGAGATTGAAATAATTTTTAAAAATCAAGCAGAAACTTTGGAACTGAAAAATGCAATTGCCATACTGAAGAATGAATCAGAGTCCTTTAATAGCAAAATTGATCAAAGAAGAAAGAGTGAGCTTGAAAACCCCCTATTAAAAAATATAGTCAGAGGAAAAAACCAGAGTGCTTCTTCTCCTCCAAAGGATCGCAGCTCCTCACCAGCAACGGAACAAAGCTGGATGGAGAATGACTTTGATGAGCTGACAGAAGTAGGCTTCAGAAGGTTGGTAATAACAAACTTCTGCAAGCTAAAGGTGGATGTTCAAACCCATTGCAAAGAAGCTAAAAACCTTGAAAAAAGATTAGACGAATGGCAACTAGAATAAACGGTGTAGAAAAGACCTTAAATGACCTGAAGGAGTTAAAAACCATGGCATGAGAACTACGTGATGCATGCACAAGATTTAGTAGACCATTCCATCAACTGGAAGAAAGGGTATCAGTGATTGAAGGTCAAATTAATGAAATGAAGCGAGAAGAGAAGTTTAGAGAAAAAAGAGTAAAAAGAAATGAACAAAGCCTCCACGAGATATTGGACTATGTGAAAAGACCAAATCTACATTTGACTGGTGTACCTGAAAGTGACGGGCAGAATGGAACCAAACTGGAAAACACCTTTCAGGATATTATCCAGGAGAACTTCCCCAACCTAGCAAGGCAGGACAACATTCAAATTCAGGAAATACAGAGAACACCGCAAAGATACTCCTTGAGAAGAGCAACTCCAAGGCAGATAATTGTCAAATTCACCAAGGTTGAAATGAAGGAAAAAATGTTAAGGGCAGCCAGAGACAAAGGTCAAGTTACCCACAAAGGGAAGCCCATCAGACTAGCAGCGGACCTCTCGGCAGAAACTCTACAAGCCAGAAGAGAGTGGGGGCCAATATTCAACATTCTTAAAGAAAAGAATTTTCAACCCAGAATTTCATATCCAGCCAAACTAAGCTTCATAACTGAAGGATAAATAAAATCCTTTACAGACAAGCAAATGTTGAGAGATTTTGTCACCACCAGGCCTTCCTTACAAGAGCACTAAACGAGGAAGCACTAAATGAGGAAAGCACTAAATGAGGAAAGGAACAACCAGTATCAGCCACTGCAAAAGCATGCCAAATTGTAAAGACCATGGATGCTAGGAAGAAACCGCATGAACTAACAGGCAAAATAACCAGCTAACATCATAATGACAGGATCAAATTCACATATAACAATATTAACCTTAAATGTAAATGGGCTAAATGCCCCAATTAAAAGACATAGACTGGCAAATTGGATAAAGAGTCAAGACCCATCAGTGTGCTGTATTCAGGAGGCCCATCTCACATGCAGAGATACACATAGGCTCAAAATAAAGGGATGGAGGAAGATCTACCAAGCAAATGGAAAACAAAAAAAAGCAGGGGTTGCAATCTTGGTGAGAGAGGGAATGCCCTCTCTCACCACTCCTATTCAACGTAGTGTTAGAAGTTCTGGCCAGGGCAATCAGGCAAGAGAAAGAAATAAAGGGTATTCAATTAGCAAAAGAGGAGGTCAAATTGTCCTGATAAAACAGACTTTAAACCAACAAACATCAAAAGAGACAAAGAAGGCCATTACGTAATGGTAAAGGGATCAATTCAACAAAAAGAGCTAACTGTCCTGAATATATATGCACCCAATACAGGAGCACCCAGATTCATAAAGCAAGTCCTTAGACACCTACAAAGAGGCTTAGACTCCCACACAATAATAATGGGAGACTTTAACACCCCACTGTCAATATTAGACAGATCAATGAGACAGAAGGTTAACAAGGATATCCAGGACTTGAACTCAGCTCTGCACCAAGCAGACCTAACAGACATCTACAGAACTCTCCACCCCAAATCAACAGAATATACATTCTTCCCAGCACAACATTGCACTTATTCCAAAATTGACCACACAGTTGGAAGTAAAGCACTCCTCAGCAAATGTAAAAGAACAGAAATCACAACAAACTGTCTCTCAGACCACAGTGCAATCGAATTAGAATGCAGGATTAAGAAACTCACTCAAAACTGCTCAACTACATGGAAACTGAACAACCTGCTCTTGAATGACTACTGGGTAAATAACGAAATTAAAGCATAAATAAAGATGTTCTTTGAAACCAATGAGAACAAAGACACAACCTACCAGAATCTCTGGGACACATTTAAAGCAGTGTGTTAGATGGAAATTTATAGCACTAAATGCCCACAAGAGAAAGCAGGAAAGATCTAAAATTGACACGCTAACATCACAGTTAAAAGAACTAGAGAAGCAAGAGCAAACAAATTCAAAAGCTAGAAGAAGGCAAGAAATAACTAAGATTAGAGCAGAACTGAAGGAGATAGAGAAACAAAAAACCCTTCAGAGCTGGTTTTTTGAAAAGATAAACAAAACAGACCACTAGCAAGACTAATAAAGAAGAAAAGAGAGAAGAATCAAATAGATGCAATAAAAATGACAAAAGGGATATCACCACCGATCCCACAGAAATACAAACTACCATCAGAGAATACTATAAACACTTCTATGCAAATAAACTAGAAAATCTAGAAGACATGGATAAATTCCTGGACACATACACCCTCCCAAGACTAAAGCAGGAAGACGTTGAATCACTGAATAGACCAATAACAGGCTCTGAAATTGAGGCAATAATTAATAGCCTACCAACCAAAAAAAGTCCAGGACCAGATGGATTCACAGCCGAATTCTACCAGAGGTACAAAGAGGAGCTGGAACCATTCCTTCTGAAACTATTTCAAACAATAGAAAAAGAGGGAATCCTCCCTAACTCATTTTATGAGGCCAGCATCATCCTGATAACAAAGCTTGGCAGAGACACGACAAAAAAAGACAATTTTAGACCAATATTCCTGACGAACATCAATGCGAAAATCCTCGATAAAATACTGGCAAACTGAATCCAGCAGCACTTCAAAAAGCTTATCCACCAAGATCAAGTTGGCTTCATCCCTGGGATGCAAGACTGGGGTTCAACATATGCAAATCAATAAATGTAATCCATCACATAAACAGAACCAAAGACAAAAACCACATGATTATCTCAATAGATGCAGAAAAGGCCTTCAACAAAATTCAACAGCCCTTCATGCTAAAAACTCTCAATAAACTAGGTATTGATGGGACGTATCTCAAAATAATAAGAGCTATTTATGACAAAGCCACTGCCAATATCATACTGAATGGGCAAAAACTGGAAGTATTCCCTTTGAAAACTGGCACAAGACAGGGATGCCCTCTCTCACCACTCCTATTCAACGTAGTGTTGGAAGTTCTGGCCAGGGCAATCAGGCAAGAGAAAGAAATAAAGGGTATTCAATTAGGAAAAGAGGAAGTCAAATTGTCCCTGTTTGCAAATGACATGATTGCATATTTAGAAAACTCCATTGTCTCAGCCCAAAATCTCCTTAAGCTGATAAGCAACTTCAGCAAAGTCTCAGGATACAAAATCAATATGCAAAAATCACAAGCATTCCTATACACCAATAAAAGACAAAGAGAGAGCCAAATCATGAGTGAACTTCCATTCACACTTGATTCAAAGAGAATAAAATACCTAGGAATGCAACTTACAAGGGATGTGAAGGACCTCTTCAAGGAGAACTACAAACCACTGCTCAACGAAATAAAAGAGGACACAAACAAATGCAAGAACTTTCCATGCTCATGGACAGGAAGAATCAATATCATGAAAATGGCCATACTGCCCAAGGTAATTTATAGATTCAATGCTATCCCCATCAAGCTACCAATAACTTTCTTCACAGAATTGGAAAAAACTACTTTAAAGTTCATATGGAACCAAAAAAGAGCCTGCATTGCCAAGACAATCCTAAGCAAAAAGAACAAAGCTGGAGGCATCAGGCTACCTGACTTCAAACTATACAACAAGGCTGCAGTAACCAAAACAGCACGGTACTGGTACCAAAACAGACATATAGACCAATGGAACAGAACAGAGGCCTCAGAAATAACACCACACATCCACAACCATCTGATCTTTGACAAACCTGACAAAAACAAGAAATGGGGAAAGGATTCCCTATTTAATAAATGGTGCTGGGAAAACTGGCTAGCCATATGTGGAAAGCTGAAACTGGATCCTTTCCTTACACCTTATACAAAAATTAATTCAAGATGGATTAAAGACTTAAATGTTAGACCTAAAACCGTAAAAACCCCAGAAGAAAACCTAGGCAGTATCATCCAGGACATAGGCATGGGCAAGGACTTCTTGACTAAAACACCAAAAGCAATGGCAATAAAAGCCAAAATAGACAAATGGGATCTAATTAAACTAAAGAGCTTCTGCATAGCAAAAGAAACTGCCATCAGAGTGAACAGGCAACCTATGGAATGGGAGAAAATTTTTACAATCTACCCATCTGACAAAGTGCTAATACCCAGAATCTACAAAGAATTTAAACAAATTTACAAGAAAAAAAAAAACCATCAAAAAGTGAGCAACCCCATCAAAAAGTGAGCAAACAACCCCATCAAAAAGTGAGCAAAAGATATGAACAGACACTTTACAAAAGAAGATATTTATCCAGCCAACAGACACATGAAAAAATGCTCATCATCACTGGTCATCAGAGAAACGCAAATCAAAATCACAATGAGATACCATCTCACGCCAGTTAGAATGGTATCATTAAAGAGTCAGGAAACAACAGGTGCTGGAGAGGATGTGGAGAAATAGGGATGCTTTTACACTGTTGGTGGGAGTGTGAATGAGTTCAACCATTGTGGAAGACAGTGTGGTGATTCCTCAGGATCTAGAAGTAGAAATACCATTTGACCCAGTGATCCCATTACTGGGTATATACCCAAAGGATTATAAATCATGCTACTATAAGGACACATGCACACGTATGTTTATTGCAGCACTATTCACAATAGCAAAGACTTGGAACCAACCCAAATGTCCATCAATGATAGACTGAATTAAGAAAATGTGGCACATATACACCATGGAATACTATGCAGCCATTAAAAAGGATGAGTTTATGTCCTTTGTAGGGACATGGATGAAGGTGCAAACCACCATTCTGAGCAAACTATCACAAGGACAGAAAACCAAACACCACATTTTCTCACTCACAGGTGGGAATTGAACAATGAGATCACTTGGACACAGGGTAGGGAACATCACACACTGGGGCCTGTCATGGGGTGGGGGGATGGGAGAAGGATAGCATTAGGAGAAATACCTAATGTAAATGACGAATTAATGAGTGCAGCAAACCACCATGGCACATGTATACCTATGTAACAAACCTGCACGTTATGCACAGGTACCCTAGAACTTAAAGTATGTGTGTTTGTGTGTATATATATATATATAAAAAGTAAACAGGTTTTCAAAGCTCTCTACATGCAAACTTATACAATTATCCCTTTAATTTTTATCTTCATATATATATACATGATCTACTTGTTTCTGAGTATAAATAAAACTATATATTCTTGACAAAAAATATATATATATGTATATAGTCAGAGGAGACGAAAGAAAAACGATGAAACATGCCTATAGGATCTAGAAAATAGCCTCAAAAGGGCACCTCTAAGAGTTATTGGCCTTAAAGAGGAAGTCAAGTAAGAGATAGGTATAGACAGTTTATTCAATGGGATAATAGCAGAGAACTTCTCAAACCTAGAGAAAAATATCAACATCCAAGTACAAGAAGGTTACAGAACACTAAGCAGATTTGACTCAAACAACATGATATGGCTTGGGTCTGTGTTCCTGCCCAAATCTCATGTCAAATTGTAATCCCCAATGTTGGAAGAGGGGCCTTGTGGGAGGTGATTGGCTTATGGGGTCAGATTTACCCCTTGCTGTTCTTGTAATAGTGAGTGAGTTCTCATGAGATCTGGTTGTTTATAAAAGTATGTAGCAGCTGCCGCTTCACTCTCTCTTCCTCCTTCTCAGGCCATGTAAGATGTGTCTGCTTCCCCTTTGTCTTCTGCCATGATTGTGAGTTTCCTGAGGCCTCCCCAAATATGCTTCCTGTACAGCCTGTGGAACTGTGCTGTGAGTCAAGTTTTTTTTTTTTTTTTTTTGAGATGGAGTTTCGCTCTTGTTGCCCAGACTGGAGTGCAATGGCATGATCTCAGCTCACTGCAATCTCTGTATCCCGGGTTCAAGTGATTCTCCTGCCTCAGCCTCCTGAGTAGCTGGGATTACAGGCATGCACTACCACGCCCAGCTAATTCTGTATTTTTAGTAGAGATGGGGTTTCTTCATGTTAGCCAAGCTGGTCTTGAACTCCCAACCTCAGGTGATCTGCCCACCTCCACCTCCCAAAGTGCTGGGATTAGAGGCATGAGCCACCACACCCAGCCTAAACCTCTTTTCTTTATAAATTACCCAGTCTCAGTTAGTTCTTTATAGCAGTACAAGAATGGACTAATACAGAAGACAACCTATAGGCATATAATAATCAAACTCACAAAGGTAAAGGATTAAAAAAGGATCCAAAAAGCAGCAAAAGAAAAGAAACAAATAACATACAATGGAGCTCTAATACACCTAGCAGCAGATTTTTCCGTGGAAAACCTTACATGCCAGGAGAGAGTGGCATGACATATTGCAAAGTACTGAAGGAAAAAAACTTTCACTTAGAGTAGTATATCTGGTGAAAATCTCCTTCAAGCATGGAGGAGAAATACTTTCCCAGACAAACAAAAGCTGAAGGATTTCATCAATAGCAGACCTGTCCTACAAGAAACACTAAAAGGAGTACTTCGGTCAGAAAGAAAAAGACATTAATGAACAATAAATAATCACCTGAAGGTATAAAACTCACTGGTAATAGGAAGCACACAGAAAAACCCAAAATATTACAACACTTTACCGGTGGTGTGTAAACTATCTCATTCTAAGTAGGAAGACTGAACAATGAACCAATCAAAAATAATAACTACAACAACTTTTTATGACACAGTACAATAAGATATAAATACAAACATCAAAAAGTTAAAAAATTGGGGGATAGAAGTAAGGCACAGAGTTTTTAATTAGTTTTCTTTTTGCTTGTTTCTTTACACCAATAGCCTTCAGTTGTTATCAGATTAAAATAATGCATTATAAGATAGTATTTGCAAGCCTCATTGTAACCTCAAAAAAAAAAAAAAAAACTTACAATGGATGCACAAAAAATAAAAAGCAAGAAACTAGGCCAGTGCAGTGGCTCACGCCTGTAATCCCAGCACTTTGGGAGGCCAAGGAGGGTGGATCACGAGGTCAGGAGATCAAGACCATCCTGGCTAACACGGTGAAACCCTGTCTCTACTAAAAATACAAAAAATTAGCCAGGCGTGGTGGTGGGTGCCTGCAGTCCCAGCTACTCAGGAGACTGAGGCAGGAGAATGGTATGAACCCAGGAGGTGGAGCTTGCAGTGAGCAGAAATTGTACCACTGCACTCCAGCCTGAGTGACAGAGTGAGACTCTGTCTCAAAAAAAAAAAAAAAAAAAGCAAGAAACTAATTAAATCATATCACCAGAGAAAATCACCATCCCTAGAGCAAGATAGGAAGGAAAGAAAGAAGAGGAAGATAAGACAATAAAACAACTAGAAAACATATAACAAAATGGCAGGAGTAAGTCCTTATCAATAATAACATTGAATGTAAGTGGACTAAATTCCCTAATCAAAAGACATAGACTGGCTGAATTGATGAAAAAAACAAGACGCATTGATCTGTTGCCTACAAGAAACACACTTTACTTGTAAAGACACACATAGACTGAAAATAAAGGGATGGAAAAAGATATTCCATGCCAATGGAAACCAAAAAAGAGCAGGAGTTGCTATACTTATATCAGACAAAACAGTTTTCAAGACAAACTATGGCCAGGCATGGTGGCTCATGCCTGTAATCCCAGCACTTTGGGAGGCCGAGGCGGGTGGATCACCTGAGGTTAGGAGTTCAAGACCAGCCTGGCCAACATGGTGAAACTCTGTCTCTACTAAAAATACAAAAATTAGCCAGGTGTGGCAGCAGGCACCTGTAATCCCAGTTACTCAGGAGGCTGAGGCAGGAGAGTCATTTGAACCGGGTAGGCAGAGGTTGCAGTGAGCAGAGATCACACCACTGCACTCCAGCCTGGGTGACAGAGTGAGACTGTGTTTAAAAAAAAAAAAAAAAAAAAAAAAAATTCAATGCAACTCATTAAAAGAGGAACGCAATTTTGGTATCAGGCAATTCAGGACTATTTTTGCAACTTGTATAATTATTAGGGTCTCCTCTTTGCCTCAAAATACTGAATCGAAGTCCACCTTTTGTGTATGTAATCTTGTAAATGAATGTGCTGACTGAGGATGTGATAGCAGTAGATAAACACTTGACAACCAGCCTCTGGGGTGCATAGACTGTGTCTGCTTTATTGAAGGCTGTGAGGACAGCTCCTCATCACAGTGCCTGGTCCGTAACCGGATCTAACTGGACATTTGTTAATGAATGTGTTAAATGATGATTTCCAAGGGTCTATCTCCCAGATGAAGACATTAGCATCACTGATCAAAAAGGATCATTGGGATGACCAAATTGGCTGAATCAATCTTATTAATGGTATAGAAAAGAGTGATTAAGAAAGTTGGGGATAAAAAGGATAGATTTTGACAATGAAAATTTGATTTTATTATTTAAATGACAAGTGTAAGGTTTTGTAATAAAAAAGATATTAAGTTGATCATACTTCTCATTTTAGACTGTTATTCACTTAAATCAGCTTTATATGTGTGAGAATACATTTTCAACCTGTAAATTAAACATAAATGATCAAGAAATCATGGATTCTAATAAAATAATAGTTATGGAATTTAGAACTGGAATAAATTTAAATCCAATCTAGCCCCTTTACTTATTGTACGCTCAAAAGTGTAATAACTAGGTTAAGGTCATATGGTTATATAAATAAAAAGGGCTAGAATCCCTAATTTCCTGTTGTTTCTTTAAATGTTTTATGCTCACAGTGTTTTATTGGTAAAGTGCTTTTTATAGTAGGACAGAAGTTCCTATTGTAATATTCTCAGAGACCACTAGGTGTCATCTTAGAACTATTATTAGAGTTCACTTAGCGCTGGTCTTCCACTAATGGGAACAATGTAATGGCACTTTCAGAGGGTTTGGGGTTTTCTCCAAGTTAAATGAGGATGATAGTACCTACCTCACAGAATTTTGGGAATCGTATATGAGACTCTTGAAGATGACATGAGATACCATGAGTAAAACACTGAGAACTCATGAGCTACCATGAGTAAAACACAGACGACATGAGATACAATGGAAGACACTGAGAACACTGAAGAACGCCCTCCGTAATTTTTCAGCTGGCGGTGACTCCCGTGTCGCCGCTGTCGGGGGTGGACCTCAGCCAGCGGTCCGGGCCCTGGAGCCTTCAGCAAGTGGACGAGCAGCCGCAGCACCCGCTGCATGTCACCTGCACGGGGTGGCGGTGGATGAACGGGGCACAGTGCTGACCCCACCCAGGTGAAGAACAGACCCACCAGCATTTTGTGGGTTGTTCTTGATTCAGGGAAACTCTACACCTGGGTCTTGACAGGCCCGGATGCTCCCAGCAGGAAGGATCCCCAGTACAGGGAATGGCGTCATTTCCTGGTGGTCCACCTGAAAGGCAGTGACATCAGCAGCGGCACAGTCCTCTCCAGATTATGTGGGCTCGGGACCTCCAGGGGGCACAGGCCGCTGAAGTGTGACGAGCCCACCCTCAGCAACCGATCCGGAGACCACCGTGGCAAATTCAAGGTGTCCTCCCTCCGTAAAGAGTACGCGCTCCGGACTGCACGTGTTACCAGGCCGAGTGGAACGACTATGTGCTCAAACTGTACCAGCAGCTTGTCTGGGAAGTAGGAGGTAGCTCGGGGACCTGAACCGTCCCGGAGGCCCCTAGCTATGTTCTCCAGGTCGTGGTGCATGTTCAATAGCTTTCTCCTCTTCCTGCTCCCCTTTGGACAGACAAGACCCCAGCACTGAGATGGTGGCTCAGGGCGACTTTTCCCGCTGCCTGGCCTTTATCATTCTAGTCACTCACTCTGGTTTATGTTTTGATCAAATTTGAACTTCGTTTTGGGGGATATTTTGGTATAGTGATGGGGTCATCAAATTGTTAATATGAAAATAGCAACCCAGAATTTAAAGAAAAAATTTGGCAGAAATAGACCAGGTCTCCAGTAATAGAGTAAAGCGTCAAAGAATCTTTAAGGGAGGTTAAAAACAAAACAAAACAAAAAGCATTGGTCGCCTCTGCCTTTGTGATCCTGAGACCAGAACTGTAACAGTGTGTTTTTATGGCACTGTCGCTAGACAACCAGAGGCTGGCACTGACACTCAGCCCCAGCACGGGCCTCTCAGATGCCTTGATAGGCGTCAGTATCACTCTGGTTCCTTTACAGAGCGATCCGGAAAGAGGAGTGGGGAGAGTGGCTTTGCGGTCGTTGGGGCATGGCCCTCTAGATGGGCAGCAGTGCTCGCTGACAGCTTATCAGGAATCCCTACGTCTGTGTCTGTTAAATTGATTGTTCTTCATGGAGATAAGAAAAGCTGGTCTGGAGTTGCTGAATGTTGTGTTAATTCTGCTGTTTGCTTATAGTTTTTTTTTTTTTTTTTTTTTAATTTTTTTTTTTGAGATGGAGTCTCGCTCTGTCGCCCAGGCTGGAGTGCAGTGGCCAGATCTCAGCTCACTGCAAGCTCTGCCTCCCAGGTTTATGCCATCCTTCTGCCTCAGCCTCCCAAGTAGCTGGGACTACAGGCGCCCGCCACCTCGCCCAGCTAGTTTTTTGTATTTTTTAGTAGAGACGGGGTTTCACCATGTTAGCCAGGATGGTCTCGACCTCCTGACCTCGTGATCCGCCCGTCTCGGCCTCCCAAAGTGCTGGGATTACAGGCTTGAGCCACCGCGCCCGGCCGCTTATAGTTGAATAAAAATAAAAACCCTGATTGAAAAATCATCATCATAATTTTTCAGCTGTCACTATTTATTCATTGTCAGACCTTTCCCATCATCTATTCTGAAGAAAGGCAAGAGAAATAAAATAATTTTATAATGGACGTGTCAAAATGATGAATTTTGCTGCAACAGAAGGGACCAGGCACGGTGGCTCACTCCTGTAATCCCAACACTTTGGGAGGCCAAGGCGGGCAGATCACCAGTTCAGGAGATCTGGACCATCCTGGCTAACATGGTGAAAACCCACCTCTACTAAAAATACAAACAATTAGCCTAGTGTGGTGGCACGCGCCTGTAGTCCCAGCTACTCAGGAGGCTGAGGCAGGAGAATGATTTGAACCTGGGAGGCTGAGGTTGCAGTGAGCCGAGATCGCACCACTGCACCCCAGCCTGGGCAACAGAGTGAGACTCCATCTCAAAAAAAAAGCTACAGGAATGTCTTAATGACCAGTGAGTGACCAAGGATGTCTCAAGATAAATTCTATTGAATGATGGGGTTTCGGATTCCAAAGAAAAAAGCAAACCCCACAGGCTTTGGTGGCTGATGGCTCTCAGTCTGAATCTCAGCACCACACCAGGAAATGTGCTGAAGACAACAATGTGCATAGAGAATAGCCATGTTAGAAAGAGTAGATGAGTCAAGGCTGAGATGTGCTCAGGACAGTGCTCAGTAAATCCTAGTTATGTGACCTTGGACAAATTATTTAACCTCTGGAAGCTCCCATCTCCTTATAATAAGAGGAGGTTAATAAGCACTTTTCAGAGTTCAGAAACAAATGGGATAGATTCTGGGAACAGGGAAAATGTGGTTCCCCGGTTCCCCATTCCAACTCTGAGTTATTTGCCTCTTTTGGGCCAAACAGCTTTTCAGACACACAGACCCCTTTGTAGTAGAGGGCTCAAGCTCGGCTGAGTGTTGATACTGGGCTTTCAACCCAGTGTGCTGGACCAGAACCTGGGCCAGGACCCCTAAGGACAGTGTGTCCTGGGATGAACCTAAAGCTCAGACATCTGCGGGTGTAAGTCCTGGGAAACTAAACAAAGAGATGTTTAAAGACTTCAGATGATGTCCATGTTCCACTATGCCAGACTTACCTTTCTTCCAAATTTGAGAACCATTTTTTCAGCATTTATGTGGTCCAGAAAATTAGGATGAGACTTTCTTCTTCGATAATCTTCTTCAGTGAATGGAACCTCAGAATCCTCCTATTATAAGAAAGAAAGAAAAGGTACAGACTTGGTGAATTAGAGATACGTATGACTTCTAAGACTAAAGATATGTTCCTTTAAGCTCAAATAAAGTTTTAAACTACAGTTTATTTTTTTATTTTTGAGACAGGGTCTCACTGTGTTGCCCAGGCTAGTCTTGAACTCTCGGGCTCAAGCAATCCTCCTGCCTCGGCATTCCAAAGTGCTGGGATTATAGGCATAAGCCACCGAGTCTGGTCATACTGCTTATTTTATTTTATTTTATTTTATTTTTATTTTTATTTTTATTTTATTTGAGATGGAGTCTTGCTTTGTTGCCCAGGCTGGAGTGCAGTGGCTCACTGCAACCTCCACCTCCCAGGTTCAAGTGATTCTCCTGCCTCAGCCTCCCGAGTAGCTGAGATTACAGGTGCCTGCCACCACACCTGGCTAATTTTTGTTTTGTTGAGACAGAGTCTCGCTCTGTCACCCAGGCTGGAGTGCAGTGGCACGATCTCGGCTCACTGCAAGCTCTGCCTTCCGGGTTCACGCCATTCTCCTGCCTCAGTTTCCCAAGTAGCTGGGACTACAGGCGTCCGCCACCACGCCTGGCTAATTTTTTGTATTTTTAGTAGAGACAGGGTTTCACAGTGTTAGCCAGGATGGTCTCAATCTCCTGCCCTTGTGATCCACCCGCCTCGTCCTCCCAAAGTGCTGGCATTACAGGTGTGAGCCACCGCACCCAACCATACTACTTATTTGAATAGTGATTTACTCTTCTTAAAAATGTTTTAGGAGGCGGGGCGTGGTGACTCACGCCTGTAATCCCAGCACTTTGGGAGGCCAAGGCGGGTGGATCACCTGACATCTGGAGTTTGAGATCAGCCTGGCTAACATGACGAAACCCTGTCTCTACTAAAAATACAAAAATTAGCCAGGTGTGGTGGCAGGCACCTGTAATCCCAGCTACTCAGGAGGCTGAGGCAGGAGAATTGCTTGAACCCAGGAGGCGGAGGTTGCAATGAGCCGAAATCGTGCCACTGCACTCCAAACAAGAGCAAGACTTCATCTCAAAAAAAAAAAAAAAAGAAAAAAAAGAAAGAAAGAAAGAAAGAAAGAAAAGAAAAAGAAAAACGCTTTAGGAGACAAATTTTATAATTTAAATTCCATCTAAACAAAATTAAAAACTAGAAGTCTTTCACAAAGATGGTATCAGGTTGCCACTGAGATTCCATAAAGGTATTAATATTAAATATATATATTTTTTGTTAGAGACAGGGCCTTGCTCTCTTGCCCAGGTTGGAGTACAGTGGCCTGATCATAGCTTACTGCAGCCTTGAAATCCTGGGTTCAAGTGATCCTCCTGCCTTAGCCTCCTGAGTAGCTGGGACTATATAGGCATGCACCGCCATGCCCAGCTGATTTATTTTGAGTTTTGTAGAAACAGAGTCTCCGTTTGTTACCCAGGCTGGTCTCCACCTCCTCGCTTTAAGCAATCCTCCCGCCTTGGCCTCGCAAAATGGTGGGATTACAGGCATGAGCTACCTCGCCCCAGCCTGTAGTTTTTTTTTCTTTTTTAACCTAAATTGTTTTTTCCTTTTTCTCTTTGCCAAACTGGCCCTCCCCAAAATAAATAACATGTTAAAAAGAACATTGCATGTGCAGGTCGCTGGCTCAGGCTTTAAAAACTGGTTTCACTGGCTAAGATTAAGTACACCCTGGGAATGAGGCATGAAAAATATTTCTTGACAGTTCACTGACCTGTACCTCATATTCAGTCTCTCCCCCATCCTGTGCAGTCCCATAGAGGGATGCAACCAAAATAACTACATTAAAACCTACTGGAATCAGAAGAAACAATTGAGAGCCATGCAACAGTGTGATTTGGTAAAAATTCTTCCAAATTCAGAGATCCTTGTTGGAGCAGGGTTTCAGGGTTTTAAAAATATAGTGTTCAATATGGAACCTTTCAATCACAACACATTGGTCTAAGTTAAATAACCCATCCAAAGTTTTGAGCCCAGAGCTTACAAGGAAACAGCTGAAGAGGCAGGAGAAACACACAATGAAAACCCTACTGAGGCTAGGTGAGGTGGCTCACGCCTGTAATCCCAGCACTTTGGGAGGCTGAGGTGGGTGGATCACTTGAGGCCAGGAGTTCAACCTGGCCTCAAGAGCCTGGACAACACGGTGAAACCCCGTCTCTACTAAAAATACATAAATTAGCTGGGCATGGTGGTGGGTGCCTGTAATCCCAGCACTTTGGGAGGCTGAGGTGGGTGAATCACTTGAGGCCAGGAGTTCAAGACCAGCCTGGACAACATGGTGTAACCCCGTCTCTACTAAAAATACATAAATTAGCTGGGCATGGTGGCGGGTGCCTGTAATCCCAGCTACTCGGGAGGCTGAGGCAGGAGAATCACTTGAACCTGGGAGGCCGAGGCTGCAGTGAGTCAAGATTGTGCAACTGCACTGCAGCCTGGGCGACAGAGCAAAAATCCTTTCCAAAAAAACAAAAACAAAAACCCTACAGAGGTAGGAGTACGATTGCTCCTGAGAAAATGACTGGAGCCAAGCTGGGAAGTGGTAGGGGATGTGGTAGGTGATAGCCATTTATCAGGGTTTCTGAACCATGCTGAGGAGTTTCAATTCATTCCAATAGCAACAGAAGGCTATGGAAGGGTTTTAAGCCTTTTTTTTAGACAAGATCTCACTCTGTTGCCCAGGGTGGGGCGCTGTGGCACAATCACAGCTCACTGCAGCCTCAACCTCCTGGGAACAGCTGAGTCCACCTAGACTCCTGAGTGGCTGGGACTACAGATGCTTGACACCATGCCAGGCTAATCAAAATTTTTTTTTTTTTGTAGAGGCGGGCTCTCATTTTGATGCCTAGACTGGTCTCAAACTCCTGGTCTCAAGCAATCCTCCTGCCTTGGTCTCCCAAAGTGCTGGAATTACAGGCTTGAGCTACGAAGCCCAGTTGAGTTTTACGCTTTTAAAGCAGGACGGCAACATGATCTGAATTTATTTAATTTAATATTTTGACACACATTTTAATATATCATAGCGCATATATTTGGGGTACATGTAATATTCCAATACATGTATTTCTTTCTTTTAGCCACCTGGTTTGCTGTTGATTGATACATGTATTTTTAACTTGACATATCACCCTTGTATAGATTCTGGAGGTACCTGTGATATTCTGACGCATGTTTTTACTGATATATCAGAGTTGTGAATGACATTTCAACAAGATGGCTGAGGCAGTGCTGTGGAGGATGGATTGGAGGGCACAAAGGTAGGCCACAGCTGCACAACCACTTGAGTAGTTCAAGAAGCTAAAGGCTGAGACTGGCTAGAAAGTTGCCATAGATATGAAGAGAACGAAATGTGTGTATGATACATTTCGGATGATGAATGAACAGAATTTACCAGTGAGTTGGCTGGTGGGAGGAGGGGAGTGAGGCTAGAGCAACTGAGATGCTAGGAGATGTCCTTGGGAAAAAGCTGGGAGAATGAGTTGTTGAGGGGAAGATCCACTTCAATTCTGTGTACATAGTAGATACCTAGTGAATACATATTGCACAATTAACTGTCCTCATAAACAGGTCTAGTGTCCTACACGTACAGTTGCCAGGTAGAACACAGGACACCCAACTAAATTGAATTTCAGATAAACAAATGACTAATTTTTTAGTACAAGCATGTCTTCAATATTGCACAGGGTATAGGTATGCTAAAAAATTATTCACTGTCTATGTGAAATTCAGATCTAACTCGGTGTCCTGTATTTTCACTTGCCAGCTCAAGTCTGGAAACAGTGTAGTCAGCTTTGCCTTCAGGATGAATTGAGTCCTGGCTCCTCTGCAGCCCTGGCTCACATGGCGTGCTGGGCCAGCTTGCCTAACCCACCCTCCTGCTCCCTGTGACTGGCCCAACACCCCTCTTCTGGATTTGCCCTACCCTTTGTCCTCACGGCTGCCAGGGAAATGGTCACATTCCATGAGGTGAACCACAAGAGAACCACAGGTTGGATGGCCAATCTCTTTCCTGACATTCTGAGAATGTGACTGAGAGAAAAGGAAGATCAATCTCTCTCTGGCCAGTGGCACTGGAGCCCATAAATTCCAACCAGAGGGGGCTGCAGGTTCTGGGCTGTCATTCCTCGATTCCTGGTTGGGACAGAGATCTGTTTGTGTATGATGCACCTTTGCGACCAGTTGCTGGGCTGTGTTCCCTTTAGTCCTTAAATTTCCCTTGTTACAAACACAACAAATAAAGTGTATTTTGAACCCAAACCTTTAATATGGGTTTTAGTTCCTCCCAACTGTTTGCATCCTTTGCCTTTCCAGTAAAGGGTGAGTGGTTGACCTTTCCTTTAGCAGGGGTTACAGCTGTGATCCTTTCATTGTTACATTATAAATCGATGGCGGTCAGCATTTCTGGAAATTCAGCCTGCCTTACTACTATCTTGTTATAATTACTAAGGTCATTTAGAGGCTTCCTCTTTCTAGGAGGTAGAGAACACAGTCTACAGGGCAATCTCCCCTGTCCTTTATTAGACCAATGGGCGAATCTGTTATCTTGTAACATTCTAACACCCTGTTGGATTCTTTCTTTCTTTCTTTCTTTCTTTTCTTTTCTTTATTTTTTATTTATTTATTTTTTTGAGATGGAGTCTCACTCTGTCTCCAGGCTGGAGTGCAGTGGCGCGATCCCGGCTCACTGCAACCTCCACCTCCTGGCTTCAAGCAATTTTCCTGCCTCAGCCTCCTGAGTATCTGGGATTAAAGGCATGCGCCACCACACCCAGCTAATTTTTTGGGTACTTTTAGTGAAGATGGGGTTTCGCCATGTTAGCCAGGCTAGTTGTGAACTCCTGGCCTCAGGTGATCCACCTGCCTTGGCTTCCCAACGTGCTAGGATTACAGGCATGAGCCATGGGGCCCAGCCTGGATTCTCTTTTTAATTGGTCATTGTGTTTGATTGCCCACGTGGATCAGTTGGTGGACTCTGTTCCGACCTGGTTATTATGTGTGACAATCAGAGCCCATCGGCCCTTGTTCTGGAATATTTGGTTGAATCAGGGTCACCTCTGGGTTATATCTCCTTACTCACACATACAGAAACAAGCACATAGCTAGACTTTAAAAATGAACAGGTTCTAAGGGAAAAACCAACCCCAATATATATTAAGATTGTCCTATTATTAAAATTAATGCATTAATTATTAATTCATTAATTAATTTAAGTAAATGAATTTATCAAATTAATTTAATTTATTAAATAAATTAATATTTACCCTTCATTTGTAACAAAACTGATTTTTGTGCAGTTTTTATCCGTTTGGATGCTTTTGGCTACAAGCAACAGAAAAACCAAACTCAAAAAGACCTATGCACTGGGAAAATCATCTCCCATAAGTAGTGTTCCTGAGTAGGGTGGCTCCAGGGACCACGGGCTGGCTTGCCTCTGCTGTTTTTTTTCTTTGGTTTTCTTTTTTTCCAAAAGTTTATTTTTAAATGTACAATAGGCTCCAAGACAACACTTCATTCCAGCTACAGGTGGCAAAAGATGTGATGCAGGGAATCCGGATGTTCAAATACACATGGATGGAATCAAGGGTCACCATCTCCTCAGGCACAAGGAACAGCTTACTGCTCGCCAGATTTCCTTTTCAAAATATTAATTTTTTATTTTTTGAGATGGTGTCTTGCTGTGTTGCTCAGGCTGGTGTTGAACTCCTGGGCTCAAGTGATCCTCCCCTCTTAGCCTCCCAATGTGCTGGGATTACAGGTGTGAGCCACCACGCCCAGCCAATTGCTAGATTTCTTAATTCCACCTGTGGCGAGGGGTCCCTTCCCCATGGCCTTTGCTTTTAGCCCCTCAAATTTCTTCTGCTCCTCTTTTTATTTCTGCTTGAAAGCCTTATCTTCGGCCATGCTCGGTGGTTCACACCTGCAATCCCAGTACTTTGTGAGGCCAAGGCAGGTGGGTTAACTGAGCCCAGAAATTTGAGACCAGCCTGGGCAACATGGCAAAACTCTATCGCTACAGAAACGTTTAAAAAATTCCCTGGGCATGGTGGCAGGTGCCTGTAATCCCAGCTAATCAGGAGGCTAAGGCCAGAGAATCACTTGAGCCCAGGATGTGGAGGTTGCAGTGAGCTGAGCCGAGGTTGCACCACTGCGCTCCAATCTGGGCCACACTCAAAAAAAAAAGGAAAATAAAGGAAGAAAAAGAGAAAGAAAGCCTTGTCTTCTTCATCCTCCATCCATCTTCTTGGCCTGTTACTTAGGCTGTTTTAGGGACTTTTTGTTTTTTTTGAGATGGAGTCTCACTCTGTCGCCCAGGCTGGAGCACAGTGGCACGATCTCGGCTCACTGCACGCTCCGCCTCCCGGGTTCATGCCGTTCTCCTGCCTCAGCCTCCCGAGTAGCTGGGACTACAGGTGCCCCCCACCACGCCCGGCTAATTTTTTGTTTTTGTGTTTTAGTAGAGACGGGGTTTCACTGTGTTAGCCAGGATGGTTTCTACCTCCTTACCTCATGATCCGCCCGCCTCGGCCTCCCAAAGTGCTGGGATTACAGGTGTGAGCCACCGCGCCCGGCTGTTTTAGGGACTTTTTCTTGCCACCTTCGTGGCCGGACATGGCGCTTACCACACCTTCCCCAGACCCTGCCACTGGAAACTGGCTCTGCTTTTCTGATGCCTTCTGAGCTCTGCCTCCTGTATGTGGCCTTCCTTTTCAGGATCATAGCAAGACTAGTAGCAGCAGTCTAAGCTTCACATCCAGACATGACAATATCCACAGAGAAAGAAAGCCCGTGTCTTCCTTGAAGTCTCTCCTAATCAGGGATGAGCCCTTCCTGGGAGTCTCCTGGCCATCTTTCCTCCGTGCCAGAGACTAAACCCCACGGATTTCCTGGACGCAGTTACACTACATATTCTGGGCTCCTCAGCTATGGGCTGAGTTTTAGTCAAAGAAATTTGTAGAAGTGATGAGCATCTCTTCCAAGCCTGGTTCGTAAAGCTTCCCATGCATAATTTTTTGTGTTTCCCCCCCTCCACAGGCCTGATGCAGGTGTGCACGACAGCCCCAGAGGTCATTCTGGAAGGTGTTGGAGCCATCCAACAGAAGGAGCCTGGATCTTGAATCAGAGTTGGGAGAAGACTGACTTGATCATCAGGAACACCTGTTTTACATTTTACCTGAGCAAGCTATACACTTCCTCCATATGTAAGCCACTCTACATTTTGGGGGGTAGGATTGTTACATCCCACATCCCAAAATTGGATTGCATGCCCACCCCTTAGCCAATCATCGGCAAGAAGAATGGGACCATCATGGCTAGTTTGCATCCATCAGGATTTTCCCGTGGAATGTGGACAGAGTCTCCCTTCTCTGGATCTCATGGGCAGTGTGGACACTTGAACTTAACAAGTCATGGCTCTGCTGGCAAGGAAGAGAGTGGGGTGGCTTCATGACAGGGAGCCAGCAGCATCTACAACAATCTAATATTCACTTTTCTGAGTTACATTATGGAGGCATGGCTTTTCACAAACTCAACTGATTTCAATTAAGCATAATGTATTCGTCAGGATCCTCGTGGGAAAGAAACAGCATATTCAATGTTGGGTAATTTCAGGAGAGTTTAATAACAGGACTATTTACGAAGATGTGGGCAGGGTGTAGGGAAACCGCATCACCTGGAGCCGGGAACAGGGTGCTCTGTACTACTCCTAAATCCAAACGTGTTGAGTGGGCAGGCGACGATTAGAGCCCAGGGACGGGGGTTGCCCAGCAGGCGCAGTGGCTTGAGTTCAGAGACTCAGGCTACCCACAGCAACTCTGAAGAAGGGAGCTAGGGGAATAAGTGATCTGACCTCATTCTTCTCGATTCCGCCATCCTCCCACCGGTGAGACCCACTGGCCAAACCCAGCTGGGAGCAGAGGAGAAGGTTGCTTGCTGATCGAGACTACAAGTTTGGAGCAGGGTGGAGAAGAGCAGAGAGTAGCTCTGGAGGGGCAGATGAGAAACACCCAACAGAGAGAATCACTTTGGTGATGCTCGCCTTCTCACAGCGTGGCTGGTGGGGGCCCTTTTCGTCCGCTCAGGCCTACTCAGGACATCTCCGAAAAGATCTTGGCTCTATAGCATCAACAATAGGTTCCAGCCTATCCCAGTTTTCACTGGCCCAAGACACAGAATCAACTCCCTACCAATTCCAGAGTCCTGGAGTTCCTTCTACTGGAAAACAGATAATACAATTTGTGTATTGGGGGTGCTCAGAAGGGCTGCTGGTGGGACATTTTTCATACTGACAGAGCTTATCTTTTATAAGGTCATCAGCTGACAAATATTTTTTTCCAACCTATTATGTTAGTGACTCTTTCTTTACTTAGAACTGGTTTCCTTGGCTGTTAAGACTTCCTGTGTAGCTGGGGGTGGTGGCTCACGCCTGTAATCCCAGCACTTTGGGAGGCTGAAGTGCACAGATCACCTGAGGTCGGGAGTTTGAGACCAGCCTAGCCAACATGGTGAAACCCCATCTCTACTTAAAATACAAAAAATTAGCCAGGAGTGGTGGCACGCGCCTGTAATCCCAGCTACTTGGGAGGCTGAGGCAGGAGAATCACTTGAACCTGGGAGGTGGAGGCTGCAGTGAACTAAGATCATGCCACTGTACTTTAGCCTGGGTGACATAGCAAGACTATCTCAAAAAAAAAAAAGGTACTGCAAGGACAAGGAAGACCTAAGAAAGTACCAGGAGTCAGGGCCTGGCGCAGTGGCTGACGTCTGTAACCCCAGCACTTTGGGAGGCAAAGGCAGGTGGATCACCTGAGGTCAGGAGTTGGAGACCAGCCTGACCAACATGGTGAAAACCCATCTCTACTAAAAATACAACAATTAGCTGGACGTGGTGGTGGGCACCTATAATCCCAGCCACTCAGGAGGCTGAGGCAAGAGAATTACTTGACACCGGGAGGCAGAGGTTGCAGTGAGCTGAGATCGCGCCATTGTACTCCAGCCTGAACGACAGAGTAAGACTTCATCTCAGAAAATAAATAAACAAATAAAAATAAAAAAGAAAGAAAGAAAGAAAGTAAGTACCAGGAGTCCTTGCAGCTCACCTTTCTTCTTCCCATCCCAAGTCTATCTCATAGGGATTACGATTTAGAGTCCATGATTAGAACTCTCTTTTCAAAAGCCAACCCTGGTCAATCTGGCAGAGGAAACCTTTCTTTGGAGGTCTCTGTTTTATAGACTTCGTCTCTAAAAACAAAACAACAAAACAAAACAAAAAAGACTTCCTGTGATGATGACAAGGAGACAGAAGCAGACAAAAGCAGAGAGGAAAGTGGGAGACTTTACCGAGCTCCCCATGGCTCCCAGTCCTTGACGCCCAGTGGCATCTCTGACTGTGGGTTTTGTAAGATATTGTTTACGCTAACACGTCTTCTTTCTGATTAAGAAAGCTGGATTCTGTTGCTTGCAAGCAAAAGTCTTACTCAGCTTACTCTGACTTCAAACGGATGCCACATCTTCTGCCACGCCCCCTTCAATTAGACTTGTTGGGGATAAACTTGTTTGTTTTGCATAACCGGTCCTGTTATATCTATACCCCCACTGACTTCCTCATCCTCCTGGATTATTTAGAAGCAAATCTTAAACACAAATATTATTTATTACTTCATTAATCCTATCGCAGCTAGATTTGTCAATTAAAATCATATTTAGCAGTATCTGGTCTTGTTTGAGGAATCCTCCATAAATTCTATAATTTTTCCTTTTTTTTTTTTGAGACAGGGCCTCTCTCTGTCGCCCAGGCTGGAGCACTGTGGTGCGATCACTGCTCACTGCAACCTCTGCCTCCCATGTTCAAGCAATTCTTCCACCTCAGCCTCCTGAGTAGCTGGGACTACAGGTGTGCGCCACCATACCCAGTTACCCAGCTAATTTTTGTATTTTTTGGTAGACATGGGGTTTCACCATGTTGACCAGGCTGCTGTTGAACTCCTGACCTCAAGTGATCTGTCTGCCTTGGTATTCCAAAGTGTTGGGATTATAGGCGTGAGCCACTGTGCTAGGCCTAATTTTTCTTTAAAAAAATTAAAGTTTTTGCTTTTTAATTTTAGTTATGTAATCCAACTGGAATTGACTTTGTGTGTGTCATGAGGTAGAGAACTTTGGAAAGTGATGAAAGTATTCTGTATCCTAATTGTTGTGGTGGCTGCACAACTGTGTGCAGTTGTTGAAACTCAGGACTATAAAAGGTTAACTTCACTGTATACAATACAGTAAATTTATTTATTTATTTGAGGCAGGGTCTCACTTTGTCACCCAGGCTGTAGTGCAGTGGCGTGATCTCAGCTCACTGCAGGCTCGACCTCCCCAGCTTAAGCAATCCTCCCACCTCAGCCTCCTGAGTAGCTGAAACTACAGGTTCACCACCACACCTGGTTAATTTTTGCAATTTTTGTAGAGATGTGGTTTCACCCTGTTACCCAGGCTGGTCTTGAACTCTTGAGCTCAAGCAGTCCTCCTGCCTCGGCCTCCCAAAGTGTTGGGATTATAGGTGTGCACCACTACACCTGGCCTAATACATTGATTACACCTTGATAAATCTTTTAAAACCATCATTTGTCATTGGGGAAATGCAAACTAAAACCACAGTGAGAGGATGAGTGCATGCCACAGGACAGGAGCTAACACAGGAGCCACTGCCCCATGTTTTCTTTGTGGAACCATCTCTTCCCCATTCTCAGTCCATTCAGTGTAGGGGGCTTACTAGAGAGTGAAGTCTACTCAGGGCAGAAAATAAACCATAAAAGAAAGAGAGAGAGTCAGTGAGCATTGAGGACATTGTTGAATCCTCTGCGCTCAGCTGTTCCCGAAGTCCGTTATTGAACTTATTCATTATTTTGCTTACTTTGGTTGGGACAATCAGGACACTAGCACAGCGGTCAGCCAGTCCATTGATTCGTAATTGTTTTATGGTGGACACCTAGCTGGACGCTCTGAGGAAAGGGATTATAACAGGAATAAAATGACCATGACCTGCTCCTTGAGGTGATGGCATCCAAAGTAGGTGAGTAAACTTTACAAGGAAAGAGCATGAAACATGTGGTCCCTGCCCTCAAGGGGTTCTCAGTCCACCAGAGGAGAGACAGTTAAACAAATACATAGCATTTGATGCAATAAGTGTGATGAATCCCTAAATATCTCCTTGTTATATATAATATAGTCCATTGACCATATCATGCACTTTTTCACATTTAACATTTCTGAAATTAGAACATATCTGGGATCAATGGTTTATCATTGTAGTCAGTCGGGAAGCACTGGCAATGTTGCTGCCAGTGACTGTGACCTTGAACACACTGTTGCTATCGTTATCACTTCAACTTGAGTCAGGTGCTACTCCTGTTGATTTAATTGCCTTTTAAAAGAGTGTACCGTGATTCAGCACTGAAATGGAAAGGTACTGCATAGGCACAAGGCACGGGAACAGAGCAGCAAATGTCAATTTGACATTAGTCAAGAGAGTAAGCAATGTTGGAAGAATGTCTGTGGCTCATGTTTTCTTGCAACGTAATAACCACGTACTTTATAGGAAAGTACTACAAATAAATGATGTGATTCAAATAAATGACATGAGTTGTGTGGAAAAAGACAGAATGTGGTGTGATTCAGAGATGGACTCTGAATATGAGGAAGTTTTGGGAATACTATAATCACTATATTTACTTACATTTTCTTTTGCTTTTCATTTATTTTATTTATAAATAAAATTTATTTATTTATTATTCACTCTGTTGCCCAGGCTGGAGGGCAGTGGCATGATCTTGGCTCACTGCAACCTCCGCCTCCCGGGTTTAAGCGATTCTCCTGCCTCAGCCTCCCGAGTAGCTGGGATTACAGGTGCCCGGCACTATGCCTAGCTAATTTTTGTATTTTTAGTCGGGACAGGGTTTCGCCATGTTGGCCAGGCTGGTCTCGAACTCCTGACCTCAGGTGATCCACCTACCTTGGCCTCCCAAAGTGCTGGGATTACAGGTGTGAGCCACCGCCCCGGCCTATATTTTCTTTTTAATGTATGCACAAGAATGTACATGACAAAAAATATGGGTCTAAGTAAGTCTAAAAGAGAGCTTTTTCAGTATGTTTAAAATACAAAGCAGAAGTGATAAGCAAGCTTTGCTATAGTTTCATGGGCAGCATATTTTTCTTTCTTAGAGGCATATAAAACGATGAAATCCCTTAGAATTGAATGTGCTTAGAGTCAATGAACTCTGTTGGGTGCTTATCATGGGATAGGATTCAGGAGTGTGAGAATACACAACTCGCTGTAGGAAGTCCCCTCCGCACACAGATTACAAGGTGTTAAGGGTGAAATGTTACCCAAAGGAAAGCTAACGTTCTACTTACAGGGTCCAGGGCTTTGGATCGCGCCCAAGTCATCACTGTGGATAGTAAAATAAATACCTTTCGCTTTTCAAAGTGGCTGACTTCTTCATTGAGTGCTGTGGGGTCAAAAAACAGAATGGTTATTTGGACCCATGCACAATTTGGTTTCTAAATCACATGTACTATTAGTCACCAGTAGGAGCCACTTAACACCAGGGTGCTATTACCTCGGATGCTTCTCTGACCTGTTCCCATCATCATTCTTCAAATTCCTCCTCCTTTTCGCCACCTGTATCTGAAATGCGGATCCCCGCAGGGTGTTCGCAACCAAGCATTTCAGCCTCATCAGTGCTCTCCACTGCAGCCCTTTCTCTCCACTATGCTCATCAGTTGCTTGATCCCTTCCGAGCTGAGCTCAAAATTGTGGCCCCTTCCTGTTTTCTGGCCTCTGGCCGTGGGTTTTTACTTTTTGGGAGGGTTGGTGACAGTAAGGATCATAGGATCATAGCTGACATGAATTAGAACAACTCATGGGCTTTGTTGAATTTCCCCCACTGTGAGATAGGTATTCTGGGTTACAGGTGTGGAAACCGAGGCACAGTTTGCCCAGGATCATAGAGGGAAGTGATGGGGCAGAGAGTCCAATCCAGGCTGTCTGGCTGCCAGGCCCATGCTGTCCCCACCATGCCACCTAGCCAGCTGCCCAAAAAGGGAGCAGGCTGGGGATGGGGCAGCAGAGGCCCCACATCAGAAGGGCCTCTTAGGAGTTCCCATAAGGCAATCCTGTTCAGTGAAAGCCATCGTGGAAGGAAGTAATTCAGGGTGTGCCCGCCCTTCCCACTCCACCCCGGGGCTGTGGGCTGTAGTGGCGAGCACCGATAAGGCAGAAGCGTTTGGTTATCAACAACTTGTAGGGATTCGTATTTAGGATAGAGGTAGAGGGAAAGGTGAGCATTTTATTTCCAAAGGGTTTGTTGCTTTGCAAAAAGGCTCTCTACACAGTTAAGCATTGAATCTCCTTGAATGTATTTGTCTAAAGGATTCCATTAACATATTCTTCATGATGTATAATTTTCAAGAAACATATTGAAGCTGCAAAGTGAGGTCTAATTAAACTGTCAGAGGGGCTAAGTGGTGCAGGTGCCATGGTATGATTCTAGTATCATGAGGTGATTCCCTAAACAAGCAACAAAATGAAATGCTGATATCCTGGATCTAATAAATGTATGGATTTCTACCCTAAAACAAGAAAGTGTTATTGAATTAAGTCTAAGAACACTATGATCATGTATTATTCCAAACTTTAAGTGTTACTTTTGTTTCTATTTTTAGTCTAATAACAAAAATTCTCTCTTCAATTTAATTTTGCTCTTTTAACCTTTCTGCTCTGCTGAGCTTCAGTTTGGCCTATTTTGTGAATACTCGGCACACTTTGAGGTCCTCTAACTGGGTTATTCTTTTTTATTTATGATATTTATAATAGGTCTAGAATGATCTGCTTGTTCCCCTTTGAACACATCCTTTGTCTATATGCAAATATTTTCTCTCCTTTCTAATAATGTATTCCTTTCTCTTCTGTCATCCTGCCTTCCTTCCATAGTATCTGCAAAAGGATAGGAGAATTCTAAGACATTTAAAAATAATTAAATAAAACATTGTTAAATATAATACATAGCCGGGTGTGGTGTTTCACGCCTGTAATCCTAGCACTGTTGGAGGCCAAGGATTGCTTGAGCCCAGAAGGTGGAGACCAGCCCGGGCAACATGTCTAGACCTCGTCTCTACAAAAAGTTTTTAAAAAATAGTTGGATGCACACCTGTAATTCTAGCTACTCAGGAGGCTGAGGCAGGAGGATTGCTTGAGGCCAGGTGTTTGAGGCTGTAGTAAGCTATGATATACTACTGCACTCCAGCCTGGGTGACACAGCAAGATCCTATCTTTAAAAAAACAAGAAAGAAAGGATTACATATCCATTGCGAGAAAAACAAAATCTAAGACTGTGCATTAGGTAAAATGACAAAGTCCCCATCCCTTACCAACCTCATGCCCTACCAACCCCTACCTCCCAGGTGACTCTGGTGACAGACTGAAGGATATCTGACTATACTTTCTTGCAGACACAAACACTCTATATCTCAAAAAGGAAGTAATTCAGCTAAAAGTTTTCCTCTAAATAGAAAAGTAAAATTTTCTTGATTATTTGAACCTCTTTGTTAGAAGAAAGCAGTAAAACACTCTACATTTTAAAGCTCATGAAAGGAAATGCAGTGTCAAAGCTTGAGAAAAGGTTACATTTCCTTGAGGGGGAGAGGGTGGTCCTAAGAAAGGCCGATGCCCATCTGTCACAGCAAGAAGTCAGTGGTTAATGTCTGAAATTCACAATCAAGAGGCACCTATGGAGGCATTTTGATGTATTAAATGAGGTTGCTTGGTTGGGCGCAGTGGCTCACTCCTGTAATCCCAGCCCTCTGGGAGGCCAAGGCAGGCGGATCGCTTGAGGTCAGGAGTTCAAGACCAACCCGGACAACATGGCGAAACCCTGTCTCTACTAAAAATACAAAAGTTAGCTGGGCATGGTGGTACATGCCTGTAATCCCAGCTACTTGGGAGGCTGAGGCAGGACAATCACTTGAACCTGGGAGGTGGAGATTGCAGTGAGCTGAGACAGCGCCACTGCATGCCAGACTGGGTGACAGAGAAAGATCTTGTCTCAAAAAAAAAAAAATGAGGTTGCTTTGGGGGAGCATGAATCACAAAAGTACCATCTTGCTAAACACCTCTTTGTTCTCTTAGACTTGAGGTCCTTACAGTTCATTACATTTTTCAAAGCAAGATGACAGAGCAAGATCTTGTCTCAGAAAAAAAAAAAAAAAAAAAAGAGGTTGTTTTGGAGGAGATGAATCACAAAAGCACCACCTTGCTAAACATCACTTCGTTAAAAAAAAAAAAAAAACCTAAGAATTCATTACATTGTTCAAAGCACTTTCATAATACAAGCATTCTCTACAAGCTTTCCCTGACCTTTGCCATCAGGGAACATTTGTTGAATTGAATCAAATATTTAGAGTTAGAAATAAGTCCTCCCCTCTTAAAGTCACGTGCCTCTTATACATAACTTTCTTGTGAGCACATCCCTGTTTGTTGAGTTAAAGTTTCTCTCGGGTGCCTTGTCTCTTATGTGATGACTTGTACCTTGGGGTGCCTTTTCTTATCTGTCTTTGTATCTCCCCAGTACATTCAACTCCACCTCCTTAAGCAGTGCCTATGGAATGAGTCAGGTTGAATTTTAAAAGTTAAATGTTTTGGCCAGGCATCATGGCTCATGCCTGTAACTCCAGTGCTCTGGGAGGCTGAGGCTGGAAGATGGCTTGAGGCCATCCTCCAGGGGTTTGAGACCAGCCTGGACAACATAGCAAGTCCCCATCTCTACCAAAAAAATAAAAAATAAAAATTAGCTGGGTACGGTAGCAGAAGCCTGTAGTCCTAGCTCTCAGGAGGCTGAGGCGGGAGGATCTCTTGAGCTCAGGAGTTCGAGGCTGTAGTGAGCTATGATCAGGTCACTGCACTTCAGCCTGGGTAATGTTTCATTTAAAAAAATACATTTATTTTATTTTATTCTTTCTGTAGAGACATGGTCTCGTCATGTTGTCCAGGCTGGTCTTGAATCCTGGGCTCAATAATCCTCCCACCTCGGCCTCCCAAAGTATTAGGATTACAGGCATAAGCCACTATGCCGGCCTTCATTTTTTTGATAATTAAAAATATTCTATTCTTCAGAAGTATCTATTCATATTATTATCACGGATTTCATACTTTAGGTATGTCTCAGACCAGTTTTTCTATAGCCCTACTTTGCCTAGTGTTCCTAGATGACTATTAGGTGAAGTAAGCAGCACTACAATAGCATCTCTGGAGATAAAAGAGTACACCTCACTGACCAGAGACTGCCCAGATGGCTTCCTCCACTTGCTGTGAGCTCTCAGTGATGTTATAAATAATAACGTCGCACTCCAGCAGGCGCATGAGAAGGTCTTCTCGGGAGATGGCCTGAAAAACAAAATTGACAGTCATTTGCAGCAGGCAGCTAACAAGGTAACCTTAATATTTCGATGAAATGATAATTTTCAAAATAGGTATGCTACACCGAAGAGTCCCACAGGAAACGCTTGCAGGAGGATTTCTATTTAAAATGAAATTGTGACTCTCTTCTGTGTGTAGTTTTCAAGTAACAAAGAAGTTTAGGAAAATAGCTTGGAACAGATGATTTAAAAATTGCATAATAATCTTAGGTACTATTTCTGCACGCTGTTTAAGCTCCAATTCAGAAGGGAAGAATTAGAACACACTGAAAGAAAATGAGTGAGGCATTTAAAACTAATTCAAACTCTATGCAAGATTATTTGAGCAATTAGATATCACGAATCACTCAGAAGTGCTGAGGAATGATGAATGTGGATTGTCTTAGAATTCTCAAGATGGATTTAATCTGCTCTCTTTCTAGATGTAAGGTATCTTATTACAGTTGACATCTGGGAATATTTTAAAAATACAGAAACTTTTCATGATTAAAAATGTAAAGTTTATACATTAAATAGAAGTAACTTTGCTGATCATTTTCGGTGCTTTTTTTTTGTTAATTTGAGACACAGTTTCACTCTGTTGCCCAGGCTGGCATGCAGTGGCGTGATCTCAGCTCACTGCAACCTCCGCCTCCCAGGTCCAAGTGGTTTCATACCTCAGCCTCCCAAGTAGCTGGGACTACAGGCACACGCCACCATACCTGGGTTTTTTTTTTTTTTTTGTAGAGATGGGGTTTCACCATGTTGGCCAGGCTGGTCTCAAACTCCTGACCTCTGGTGATCCGCCCACCTTGGCCTCCCAAAATGTTGGGATTAGAGGCGTGAGTCATGGTGCCAGCCGGTGATCACTGTGTTTTAACTAGTCATTCCTTGCTGCATGAATACCAGTACACTTCCCAATAGTACAATACCTTGAGTACATTAAGAGAACAATAAAAAGACCCTGCATTTCCAAACCAAGATTTGCATTATTTGTTATTCCCATTGTCCTGAACATTAGCTATTTTCCACAGTTCCTTGACCAACTGTATTAAAGTAGAACCTTTTAAACCAAGCTGAAGAACAAAGGGAAGCTGATGCGTTTCCTCAGGAAATGACAGTTCTGCTTTGGCAAGGTAATACATCCTTGTTAAATTCAACAGCATGCACTAGGTTGCTAGTTTCTCCAGTCCTGTTCCCTAGATCCTTTTGGATGAATCTGCATTAGTTTTCTAGGGCTGTTGTATCAAACTGCCACAAACTGCATGGCTTGAACAACCAAAGTCTCACTGTTCTGGAAGCTAAAAATCCAGGATCAAGGTGTTGTAGGGTTGGTTCCTTCTAAGGGCTGAGAGGGAGAGTCTGTCTCGTGCCTCTCCCCTAGCTTCTGCCGGTTTGCCGGCAATCTCTTCCTCATCTTGTACATGCGTCACCCTGATCTCCGCCTTGATATTCACATGGTGTTCTACCTGTGTGCCGTCTGTGTCTAAATTTCCCCTTCTTATAAGCTCACTGGTCATACTGGATGATAAGCCCACTTACATGACCTCCATTTATTTATTTAATTAATTAATTTATTTGAGACAGACTCTCGCTCTGTCGCCCAGGCTGGAGTGCAGTGGCACAATCTCAGCTCACTGCAAGCTGCGCCTCCCGGATTCAAGCAATTCTGCCTGCCTCAACCTCCCGAGTAGCTGGGATCACAGGCACCCACTATTTTTGTATTTTTAGTAGAGACAGGGTTTCACAATGTTGGCCAGGTTGATCTTGAACTCCTGACCTCGGGTGATCTGCCCGCTCGGCCTCCCAAAGTACTGGGATTACAGGCGCGAGTTACCATTCCTGGCTGATGACCTCCATTTAATTGGATGTCCTCTGCAAACACCCTATCTCCAAATATGGCCATATTCAGAAACACTGGGGGTTAGGATTTCAATATATCTCTTCAGGGTGTGGGAGAAACAACTCAACCCACACCACCAGCCATCCAATTCCTTCTCTGGACTGAATGTGCAAGAGGAGAGCCACTGGCAATCCTGAACAAAACATCCATTTTTACTTTACCAGTAGCATGACAGTGCGAAAGGACACTACCTTCCCAGCACACCTAGGATGGATCAAGATTCAGAAACAACACATGAAAGAAAAGAAGAAAACACTGGGAGAACACAAGGACTCAAAGATGTGTATTCTAGATGTGGTACCAGAGAAAGGAGCTACAGCATCTATGTTTCCAGCTTGTAAAAGCAGGTGTGAGTGGTATCCATAGAAAAACATGCACACGTGTCAAATTATGGTTGGATCTATTTAAGACGAAACAGCCACATTTTCAAGAGAATGGTTGTCTTCACCCAATGTGGAGTGACCATTTTTGTGCATTCATTTGTTCACTCAACAAACATTTGTGGGCCCTGCTTTTGACTGTAGTAAAAAAGGCAAAAATGCATAATATATAGCTGCTGATACTAAGGAGCATTGTGTGTGTGTGTGTGTGTGTGTGTGTGTGCGCGCGCGTATGTGTGTATGCGCTTTCTTGAGAAGATTTATACCAAATAATTATGGTCTAACGTAGACAAGGACCCAACCAAGCACATATGAAGCCCTTGTACAAATGAGAAAAAAGGTAACCTGCTTGGTGAAAAAATTATAAGAAGGGGCCCAGGACAGACAACATAACAGGCTGCTCTTCAGCCCCTACTCACTCCCTTAGCCAGGCACTCTTGCACAGTGTGCAACCTGTACAGCCAGCCCCAAATGTGGAAAGGGCTGTCATAGAGGCACATTTGAGGTTCGATGGACTAAGAGAAAGACATGATTATGTCTCATAGGAGAAGATACTTGAGTTGGGCTGGAAGGATGAAGACGAGCTCACCCGGCAGAGCCCAGAATGCTCAGGGAATAGTAGGTGGCCTGTTGAGCCAGGTAGAGGCACCTTTCATAACCTGGACCAGGCCAACGGTTTCCATTCTCATCTCTCCCTCACCTTTTCTTTTCTTTTCCTTATTTTTGCTGGTCTTCTCTGTATCGTTCCAATTTCAGCATATGTGCCGCTGAAGCGAGCACTCTCCCTCACCTTTTCTGCCACCTTTGTGTCTTCTCTGTGGCTCCCCATAGCCCATGCTCTTTCTCTGCCACAGCCACCATATACTTTCCCAGGCATTCCCCCTTGCTTGGTGTTTCCTTCCTCCCTTACCTGTCTGGCAAGCTCCACTCAACCACGGAAGACCAGCCTCAGCCCTACCATCTCCAGTAGATCCCAACCTTCCAAGGGACGGCCATCTGCAGGACTTTGTGCTAATGGAGGCTCCAGGATCTCAAGATCAGAGCATAGGAGGCCTCGATCTGCTTGGCATGGAGCTATTTGAAGCTTCATTTGCCTCTCTTTCTAGATAAGACTGAGAACTCCTTAGGTGCGCCTTTCAGAGAGCCTTGGGTGATGCTCTGTGCCCACATTTACTGTCACAGAGTCCCTGCCAAGCCGTGAGCTCCACGCTCATCTGTGGATCCTTAGGGTACACAGGAAACATTTGCAGAATCAAATTCAGGTGAGTAGTGAGAGATGCTGGAGATCGGAACTAATGCACATGGCTATGAGAATGGAAAGGAGGGGCAGACTGGACACCTGACAAAGAGATGTGCTGAGGACCCCATGTCCAATAGCATTCAGGGTCAAGGGCAAGCGAAGAGCCCACAGCTCTCCGAGGGGTTCAGCTTTGATGGAAGGCAAGTGCATGATGAATGGGATAAAAGACACTGTTGTTGTCTACAAACTTCTGTTAGCTCTTCCTTTTCTCCAAAAGAACCCCAATTTTGCTTCAGATACTCCTCAGCCTGCGGGAAATTAACTCCCTCTTCTGGCTTAAAGGATGAGCCTAATTGATCTAAGGGTAAGTGCCTGTCTCAGGAAAGGGACAATGACTCCATTCACGACAGTGAGACTCAAAGAGATGCTTGCCAGGGACTGCTGGCAATGTCCATCTTCCTTTCTTTGAGACTTTCTGGAAGTTTGCTTTGCCAGAGTGTCACTGTGTATGATGAACTAAGGCCCTGGACTGTTGCAGCCTTGCTGCCAGCCTGAAGATAAAGTCATCCCTCAAGGAGGGCAAAGCCCAGGAAGGGGCAGGAAGAGGAGCTGGAGCCTGTGGATCAGCTCTGAAGCTGGTTCCACTTCTGGGCCACCAGCTACAGAAGCTGATGAATTTCCTTATTTATTAAGGCAGTTTGGGTCACCTCTGTTTTCTATGACATGCAGTCCAAGACAGCCCCAACTGATAGAGATAGCAAGGTCTTTAATACAAACCAGAGTACAAAGTCACACAAAGAGTGGTTTTGCGCTGGGCGCAGTGGCTCATGCCTGTAATCCCAGCACTTTGGGAGGTCAAGGTGGGCAGATCACCTAAGATCAGAAGTTCAAGACCAGCCTGGACAACATAGTGAAACCATGTCTCTACTAAAAATACAAAAAATTAGCCAGATGTGGTGGCGCGCGCCTGTAGTCCCAGCTACTCGGGAGGCTGAGGCAGGAGAATAGCTTGAACCCAGGAGGCGAAGGTTGCGGTAAGCCAAGATCGTGCCACTGCACTCCAGGCTGGGCAACAGAGCCAGACTCCATCTCAAAAAAAAAAAAAAAAAAAAAGAGTGTTTTTGTGGGGGGTCTAATAAATATGATTTTGGATATGTTGATTTAGCAATGCCTGCAGGACAACTGGAGACTGGTCTAGGAGGCAGCTGGATTTGGAGGCTACAGACAGGTGAGAAAAGCATTAGCTATATGGGGAGCTGAAGCTATAGGGCTGGATAAAATTTAGGAAGGTCACCTTTGTAGGAAGGGAGGGAGCTCTGGGGAAAACTGCATTTAAAGGGTAAAAAGAGGAAAAGGAGCCAGAGAAAGCAGCTGGGAAGAAGGGCTTGGGCACTTAGTCAGTGCAGAGCCGAGGCACAAGAAGGGAAGGCGAGTTTCTCTCTGGAAGCCAGGCTGCTGCTGTGAAGCCAGGTGAGCTAAGCCCTCAGGACTCAGGGGACTACTGGTGACACTGGCCAGAGCACCTCCTGTGAAGTGTTGTGGGCAGGGCCGGCCAGCATTGGATAGACCAGTGAATGGTGGGGGTGAATGGGTGAGGCCTGCAAATGCGGGTGGTCTCCTGAAGTTCAGTGGTGGCAGGGGCCAGGGGCAGAGAAAGAGGCTGGTGGCCAGCAGGGAGGTCAAGTTAAGTGCTTTTTACAGTAGGAATGATTTGAGCATATGTGTAGGTGTAGAGGAAGAAGCCAGAGAAGGGAGGTGAATGAGAAAAGAATACCCAGAAGACAGAGGAAGGGGGTGAATGGGAAGATCCTAAAGATGTCCGGAGGGGATGCATTTGTCCATTCCACTAGTGTTTATTAAGGCCACTTTGTGGCAGTGGCTGTGTTAGGTGCCACAGATACATGGATAAACACGGGGATAAACAAGTCAGGGTCTCCATCCTCAAGGAGCTGACAGTCAATGTCCATGGACCCCACAATAGACAGGTGATAACAATGAGTGTGAAAAGCATTATGATCTAGGCAGATAAAGGATGATATGGGAACTCAGAAAAGAGCTCAGAATCCAAACTGGGAGTGAGAGAGAAGTAGGAATCATGAACAGCTTCCTGGAGGAAGTGACACAAGTCTTGAAGGATGAATAAGGTGGGTTGGGTAAAAAAAAAAAAAAAAAGAGAGAGAAGGCTGCTGCAGGGTACAGCATGTGGAAAGCTGTATGGTAGGCTCCAGAGAGTAGCAGGCAGGGTAAGGGAGGAGTTGGCAGGGGAGAAGAAGGGGCCACTCCTTCTCAGACATTTAAATGTCTCAGGACTAGGACTATGTCGAATTTGTTTTGTGGAGACAGCACTGTTTCCAGAGACAGCAATGGTATATTATTCCTGAGTGGTGCATTACCAAAGGATGGTTCTCTTAAAAAAATTATTTTCATAAATATAAAATAGAGACAGGAGCTTGCCATGTCGCCCAGGCTGGTCTCGAACCCCTGGCCTTAAGTGATCCTCCCTTCTCAGCCTCCCAAAGTGCTGGGATTACAGGCGTGAGCTGCACCCGGCCTATTTCTCCTTCACAGACAGCACCCATCATGGCACAGACTCATCTTGGATAATCCTGGGCAGAATATGCTGGAGAGGGGAATTGTATGAGTCTGAAAGTCCAAATTAGATCCATCCTTTCCCACACTATCTAATTTAAACTCTTTGCTTTGGCCCAAAATTGAAAGTAGGGTCAACGAGGTAAATCTCCATCACAGCAGAAAGCCATTCCCTCAACCTGGCCATGTCTGTGGAAGAGAGGGGAGGGGAGACAAACGGTAAAACAAGTTGTCAAGGCGTTGGAGCCGAACGCGACTCTTCCCTCTGTCTACTCCTGGCCCGAGCCTCCGGGACTTACAGAGTACGTCTCCACCGCAAAGTCAGGCCGCGGGCTGGCAGGCTTGGACAGCGTGCCCACAATCTGGAATGTGCCTTCCTTCACTTTGGTTGAGGAAGCTTCCAGCGTAGCTGACTTATTTTCATCTTCCTCTTCCTCTTCCTCTGTAATTTCTTCAAGTGAAGCCCCAACTACACAGTTAGATAGAAACTGCAAGGAAACAGAAATTTCCCAAATGTTGTAAGGACAAATTAGAGTCAGGGAGCCAGTGAATGACGATTCTAGAAACTTACCTTTCCTGAGTGCTTGCTGGGCCCCACCAAGGCAAAGCAGATGCTTTGCACACTGTCATTTCATTTAAGTTGACTGAATTCCTGGAGGAGTGGGTACTGTTATAATTCCCCATTTTACAGGTGAGGGACTCAGGGTCAGAGAGCTTCATGAACTTGTTTCTGGATACTGCACTCCTCTAGCAGCAGGCAGAGCTGGGTCACAGTGATGACATTTGTGTTGTCCAACAGAAATGTAGAAATGTAATAGGAGCCACATAGGTTATTTTATTTTATTTATTTTTAAAGATGTGGTCTTGCTATGTTGCCTAGGCTGGTTTCAAACTCCTGGGGTCCTCCTGCCTCAGCCTCCTGAGTAGCTGGGACTACAGGCACTTACGTAATTTTAAATTTTCTAGAAGCAACATTTTAAAAAGTGAAAACAAAGGGTAAAATTAATTTAAATGCTGTGAGGTCGGGCGCAGTGGCTCATGCCTGTAATCCCAGCACTTTGGGAGGCTGAGGCAGGTGGATCACGTGATGTCAGGAGTTCGAGACCAGCCTGGCCAACATAGTGAAACCTCGTCTCTACTAAAAATACAAAAAATTAGCTGGGCGCGGTTGTGCACACCTGTAGTCCCCGCTACTCGGGAGGCTGAGACAGGAGAATTGCTTGAACCTGGGAGAATTGCTCACCTGCAGTGAGCCAAGATTGTGCCATTGCACTCCAGCCTGGGCAACAGAGCAAGCTGACTCTGCCTTAAAAAAAAAAAAAAAAAAAAAATGAAATGCTGTGGTATTTAATGCAATATATCCAAAATATTATCAACTTAATATGTAATCAATATAAAAATTATTGAGATATTTTACTTTTTATTTGAAATTCAATCTGCAGTTTACACTGGTAGTACATCTCCATTTGGACTAGTCACATTTCTTTTTTTGAGACAGAGTCTCGTTCTGTTGCTTAGGCTGGAGTGCAGTGGTGCGAGCATAGCTCAATGCAACCTCAAACTCCCAGCCTCAACCAATCCTCCTGCCTCAGCCTCCCGAGTAGCTGGGACTACAGGTGTGTGCCACCACGCCTGGCTAATTTTTTATTTTTATATTTATTTTTGTAGAAATGGGGTATTACTGTTGTTGCCCAGGCTGGTGTGGACTAACCACATTGAACACATAAGTGTTCAATGGCTACATGTGGCCAGTGGCCACAGTATGGAATAATGAAATAGACAGAAGTTGGCAAAGTTTCTCTTCCTGTTTTCCAAAAGCTATCCTTAGAAGTGCCTTCTGTGGTGGTGAAGAGTTTCATTTGTTTATATGTCAATAACTACTTATATATGTCCACAATCATTTTATTTTATCTATTAAGCATATATAAATAACGATGGAATTACCATACCTTGGGAATAAAAAATAATAAAATCAAATAAACAGAAAGTCCCACCTCATTTATTTTGATAGAAAACAGTCCAGGTTAACATGCAAGATTGCCAGCTTCAACCTCCTATTGGAATATATTTCTCCCAAGTAAATTATGTATGTTTTCATTTCATTTATCTCTCAAACGTACATATTCAATTTTATTATCCCCTTTCACAGTTGAGGAAATTGATGCGCAGCAAAAAGAGATGGGGCTAGGGTGGCATTGCTCAACTGGGCTGTAAGCCTAATGACGAGACACAGCTTCCATTTCTCTTATATTCCTTATATTCCCACTCCCATGTTCCTTGGAGGAGATGATCAGTAATTACCTGGAATTTGAGAAAGGCCCTGATTAATTAAGGACCAACTAGAAAATTCTGTTATTGCAAAGCTTTTGAAAAAGATCTCTGTACAGAGCGTGGTGGCTCATGCCTATAATCCCAGCATTTCGGGAGACCAAGGCAGGGGGATTGCTAGAAAAAGATCTCTGTATACTAAAAGAAGTTTCATTATAAAAATATTGTTATAAAAAATAATCAAGATCTTTGAGAGACCAAGGCAGGCAGATCACGAGGTCAGGAGATCGAGACCAGCCTGGCCAACATGGTGAAACCCCGTCTCTACTAATAATACAAAAATTAGCTGGGCGTGGTGGCACATGCCTGTAGTCCCAGCTACTCAGGAGGCTGAGGCAGGAGAATCGCCTGAACCCAGGAGGCGGAAGTTGCAGTGAGCCGAGATTGTGCTACTGTACTCCAGCCCGGCGACAAAGCGAGACTTCATTTCAAAAAAAAAAAAAAAAAAAAAATTCAAAATTAAAGGGGATTAAGGAAGGAGATAAATTCCTTTCCCTCATTTTTTTTTTTCTTTGAGGCAAGGTTTTACTCAGCCCTATGTATACCTCCCAGGCTGAAATGCAGTGATGCAATCACAGCTCACTGCAGCCTCAAATTGTGCTCAAGCGATCCTCCTTACTCTGCCTCCTGAGCAGCTGGGAAGGTAGGCGTGTGCCACCATGCCTAGATTCTCCTTCATTCCTATCATGTCCCCTCCCTTTTTTATACAGGTGACCCTTAAGCCACACAGGTTTGAACTTTGTAGGTACACTTGTCCACTTATTTTCTTCCACCTCTGCTACCCCTGAGACCAGCCCCTCCTCTTCATCCTCTGCCTCAGCCTATGCAACATAAACACAAAAAGGATGAAGACCTTTAGGGCAACCCACTTCTGTTTAATGAATAGTAAATATATTTGTCTTCTTTATGATTTTCTTACAAACATTTTCTTTCCTCTAGCTTACTTTATTGTAAGAACGCAGTATATTTTATGTGTACAAAATACGTGTTGACTGTTTATGTTATTGGTAAGGGGTCCTGTTAACAATAGGTTATTAGTAGTTTAGTTCTGGGGAGTCAAACGTTATACACAGCCCGCAGTCCCAGCTACTCAGGACACTGAGGTGGGAAGATCACTTGAGCCCGGGAACTCGAGTCCAGCCTGGGCAACGTTAATGAGACCCATGTCTCTAAACATACATACATAAATAAGAGTTATGTGCAGATTTTCAACTATCTTCTCTATATCTGTATCTTTTTTTTTTGGCAGATTTTTACTCTGTCGCCCAGGTTGGAGTGCAGTGGTGCGATCTCGGCTCACTGCAAACTCTGCCTCCCAGGTTCAAGTGATTCTCCTGCCTCGGCCCCTGGAGTAGCTGAGATTACAGGCACAAGCCACCACATCTGGCTAATTTTTGTATTTTTAGTAGAGATGGGATTTTGCCATGTTGGCCAGGCTGGTCTCGAACTCCTGCCCTCAAGTGATCCACATGCCTTGGCCTCCCAAAGTGCTGGGATTACAGGCGTGAGCCACTGCGTCCTATATCTGTATCTTTTTGAAAAGCAAAACCCCTAGCCCCTGCGTTGTTCAAGGCTTCCCACTGAATTTAGAGTATAAATGAAACTCCCGACCAAGGCCATCCATGTCTGTGCTAGCCTCTGCTCCACTTATCTATGTAATACATTTCTATGGAGCACAGACCATGAATGCATCCCTGCTTAGGAGCTGACTGGGCCACATTCTGGACTCCGTGGGCCCTTTCCTCCATTAAAAAAAAAAAAAAAAAAAATTAAACATTGTATTTCTCAATTGCATGCTGTAGAGACAAACACATTCATTGACTCTAAGGTTTGTTTCCTTCTGATTTTAAAAGAAATTAACACACTTTTTGTGGGCCCCTAAAAGTCTCATGGGCCCTGGGCACAGTACTTGCTGCACCTAATGAAGAAGTGGGCCCAGGAAACCTGGTGCACTGCCCCCTAGCCACTGTGCACACAAAACCCGCCAACCCTGTCCCTACTTTGGAACCTGTGCCTTTGCTGTGTCCTCTGAGAACTATTTTCTCTGGCTTGAGCCTTATCCTGTGTATGTTAGATTAAATGTCACCTTTTTGTTTTTTGAGATGGAGTTTCACTCTGTCGCCCAGGCTGGAGTGCAGTGGCGCAATCTTGGCTCACTGCAACCTGCACCTCCCGGGTTCAAGCGATTCTCCTGCCTCAGCCTCCTGAGTAGCTGGATTACAGGTGCCCGTCACCACGCCCAGCTAATTTTTATATTTCTGGTAGAGACAGGGTTTCATCATGTTGGTCAGGCTGGTCTCGAACTCCTGACCTCAGGGACATTTTCTGTGTATTTTCTGTGTACAGATAAATCATCTGTCTTCTCTATGTCTGTATTTTTTTTTTGAAAAACACAAATAAGATTATACTACACCTGTGTAGTAATGCTTCCTTTCTTTAAAAATATTTTGTTACAGTTTTGTTTGTGTCTTTGCTTCTTCTTTCCTACCTTTTCTGATAATTTGGAAGATGTATCATGTGTTTAGAGTCCCTTCTGGTAGATACAGGTCATATGTAATATACATATATAATCTTGTATAATTATATGCCATATATATATAGGTATATATACACACACACCTAGATTATATTCCTTAATCTCTGGTTTTTGTTTTTTTGTGTGTTTTTTTGAGATGGAGTTTCGCTCTTTTGCCCAGGCTGGAGTGAAGTGATGCAATCTCGGCTCACTGCAACCTCTGCCCCGTGGGTTCAAGTGATTTTCCTGCCTCAGCCTCCCGAGCAGCTGGGATTATAGGTGCTCACCACCATGCCCAGCTAATTTTTGTATTTTTGGTAGAGACAGCGTTTCACTATGTTGGCCAGGCTGGTCTCGAATTCCTGGCCTCAGGTGAACCACCCACCTCGGCCTCCCAAAGTGCTAGTATTACACCACGCCCCACCCTAAATCTCTGTTTTTTGATGGATGCATTTTAGAAGGTATACAGGGTTGAATAGTGTCTACCCCCACCAAATTCCTGTCCTCTTAGAACCTGTGAACGTGGCCTTATTTGGAAATAGGGTCTTTGCAGATGTAATCAAGTTAAGATGAAGCCATATTGGATAGGGTAAGTCCTAATCCAACAACTGGTGTCCTTAGAAGAAGAGGGAAGTTTTGATGCAGAGACACAGGGGAGAGAACACCATGTGAAGAAGGTGGCAGAGATTGAGGTGTACTAGCCAAGGGGTGCCAAGAATTATTGGCAACTACCAGAAGCTAGGAGAGGGGCAAGCAACAGTTCTTCCCCTGGAGCTTCCAGTAGAAACCAACCCTGCTGACACCTTGATCTTGGACTTCTGCCCTCAAGAACTGCGAGAGAATAAATTCTGTTTTATAAAGTCACCCAGTTTGTGGCAACTGGTTACCACAGCCCTAGAAAACTAATACAGATGGTACATACTGTAGCCTCATCCTATTTTAAACAGATTTGTCCTGTTCGAAAGTGCAGTCATTAGCCTCAGAGAAGTCTGTTCATGGTGAGGTTAGATTTCTCTGTAGCTCTAGAGTACAGAATTAAGATCAATGGGTCCTACCCACGGAGTATGATAAAATCATGGCTTTCTTTTGACAACTGGTCATATTAGCACGAAGGGCCTCAGAGCCCTTTTTTTGAATATCTTCATTTTCCAGGGATAAAGACAGAGAAAGGTGAGAAACTTAATGGAACTCAGGGACCCAAACAGTGTCTGGTCCATAATAGATGCTCAAAAACCATATATTGAAGGGATGGATGAATGAAAAACGCTTCATGGGCAATATAAAAATTTGATATACTCATGCCTGTAATCCCAGCACTTTGGGAGGCCGAGACGGGCGGATCACGAGGTCAGGAGATGGAGACCATCGTGGCTAACACAGTGAAACCCGTCTCTACTAAAAATACAAAAAAAAAATTAGCCGGGCGTCGTGGTGGGCGCCTGTAGTCCCAGCTACTCGGGAGGCTGAGGCAGGAGAATGGCGTGAACCCGGGAGGCGGAGCTTGCAGTGAGCCGAGATCGGGCCACTGCACTCCACCCTGGGTGACAGAGGTAGACTCCATCTCAAAAAAAATTTTTTTTTTTTAATTTATTTTCTCGTTTAGCTGCCCGCTGCAAAATCGATGGAGGGGTAGAAAGCGAACCTAGTAGGAGGCAAGAGACCTGGACTCTCTGTCCAGGTTCTGGCCTCAACACTCTATGTGATCTTGGGCAAGTCCCTTCCTCCCTGTTAGCCTCCGTTTCCCCTCATTAAAAGGAGGAACAGGCGATGGACCAGTGATGTCCAGACACCTGGGCTTCCACGTAGGATCCCTTGTCCAGCCTGGGTGCAGACTGGGGTCCAAGGGGCATTGGTGGTGCCCAGGACGCGGGACCCTCCCTGAAGAAAGGCCCCGACAGCGCCCTGGGGCGCAGACCCTCGCTGGGTTTGCGGACCGGGGCCCGAGGGCTGGGAGCTGAGAGCTGGCATGAGGCTCTGGGCCGCCGCCGCCGCTCACCTTCCCGATGTTTCCGCTGCTATAGGAGTCCAGCAGGTTTATAAACACCCTCTGGATCCGGATAACTTTCTCCGTGGGAGCAGCAGTTTCCTCTTCTTCAGCCATGGTGGGAGCCGCGCCGGTTGCTAAGGTGAAAGCGTCACTCCGCTTGCCAAGGAGGCGGGGCCCGGGCCGGGGAGGCGGGGCAGGTTCTCTCTCTGGGGGCGGGGCCTGGGCGCCGGGCACAGCTTGCCGAGCTGGGAGGGGCGTGTCGTGGGCGAAGCAGGGAGAGCCGGGCGCTGGGCGGGGCGTGCCAGGCGGGGCATGCCAGGCGGGGCATTGCGTGTCGTGCCCGGCGCTAATCAGGGCGTGCCAGGCGGGGCGGGGCGTGTTGCGCCGGTCGCCGGGTGGGGCGAGCTGGGTAGTGAGGGGCGTGTCGTGCCTAGGGGCTGGGAGGGGCGTGCCGGGCAGGGCGGAGCGTGTCGTGCCGGGGGGCTGGGCGGGGCGTCCCGGGCAGGGCGTGGTGTGTCATGCCGGGGGCTGGGCGGAGAGCTCTGGGCGATGCTGGGCTCGGGTTCGCAGTTGCGCGCTCTCTAGGCCGCTGGGCGCCAGGCGGATGTCCCGGCGAGTGCTCTCCGCGGCGCCGCGCGTGCAGCCCGGGTCTCACCCTGGCTTGCTGCCCACTGGGAGCCCTTGGGCAGTGCACGGTTTCTTTCGGAGTCTCCCTGGGCGTCTGTCCCAGGGGGCCATGTGATTGCTGTGCCTTTTTATCTCCGTTGTTCGTAAAGTCTGGAATCACATCCCAGTGTCCGCTGACCCGATGACTAAAAATAATGAGGATTCTGAAGAAGAGGGAATGCCCCACAGCCTAGGCCTCTCCCCGACGCGTGGGAGTTTCTGAGCGCGCTCCCACGGGGTGCTCTAGCCTTGGTGACGGGACGTAAGCCTCAGCTGCGACGAAAAGCTGTTGCCATGGAGTTTCGGGCTCCGGAACGCCCGAGCGACGCTAGCGTGGTCCCGCCGTGGGCAGTTGCGGCTTGGTCCGCGGGCTCAGCTCCCTTGGGGGTTGTTTCCAGACGCAAGTTCCAGGAAAACCCCTGGTGTTGGCTGGGAGCGACCGGAGGCCATGGGTGCCCAGGATTCGCTCACACTTACCAAGGAACGAAATTTAGACTTGACCGTTCCAGACGAGATTATACATGCAGTTACTGAGATAAATCCACAAATTAAAAGATAACATTCAACTCGGTGATCGCTGGACCATAAAGGTTGTGGTAGACTAAGAATACATCCCGCAGTTCCCTTGGAATAGCCTGATCATGTTGAACTGTTTTCATGCCTTAAGCATTAATTAACTCGTCAAATGCAAATATTTAACACTTGCAGCAATTGTATGTGCCTGGTTTCTTCTCGTTCTTTTTATTTTATTGTTTTTAATAGAGACAGGGTCTCACTATGTTGGGCAGGCTGGTCTCTAACTCCAGGGCTCAAGAGATTCTCCTGCCTGGTCCTCCCAAAGTGCTGGTATTACAGGCATGAGCCACGGCACCAGTCTTCTTCTTCTTTTAATTTTTCATTTTTTTTTTTTTTTTGAGACGGAGTCTCACTCTATCACCCAACCTGGAGTGCAATGGCATAATATCAGTTCACTGCAAACTCGCCTCCCGGGTTCAAGCGATTCTCTTGGCCTCAGCCTCCGGAGTAGCTGGGATTACAGGCGCCTACCACCATGCCCGGCTAATTTTTCTATTTTTAGTAGAGAGATTTTCAGCATGTTGGCCACGCTGGTCTTGAACTTATGGCCTCAAGTGATCCGCCCGCCTCGGCCTCTCAAAGTGCTGTGGTTTACAGGTGTGAGGCACCTCACCTGGCCCTTTTTTTTTTTTTTTTTTTTTAAAAAAATACTGGTTGTTTCAAAAAACGGAGGTGGCCCACGATCTCTAGACAGCTTGGAGGCGTTGGGCTTTCAGTCACTTAGGAGACTTGGCTTTGAGTTTCAGCTCTCCAGTCATTTGTGGGAGGCTGGGACCAATCTTTTAACTTCCCTAGGCTGTCAAATTGCCTGTAAAAGAGTAGTGATACCACTAGCCTAACAAGGCTGTTAGGATTAAATAAGACACATGTGAAGCATTTTCTGAAGTTGTCTCCAAAGGTGAGAAACTATTGCTTTTTTTTTTTTCCTGTAAGGCTTAAGGCACACTTCTACAGATGGGAGCCTTTATATTTCGTTTTTCTGTCCCCACCCCGTTTTCTTTTTTATGCATGCAAGTCTCATTAAAACTTGTTTTGAAAAACTAACACTTTGAGGTTTTGCCAACTCAATTTGGGAACAGTTTGCTCAGAGCAAATTTATTTTTTATTTTTTTGAGACGGAGTCTTGCTCTATCCTTTAGGCTGGAGTGCAGTGGCGACCTTGGCTCACCACAAACTCTGCCTCCTGGGTTCAAGCCATTCTCCTGCCTCAGCCTCCTGAGTAGCTGGGATTACAGGCACGTGCCACCACACCCGGCTAATTTTTCTATTTTGAGTAGAGAAGGGGGCTTCACCATGTTGGCCAGGCTGGTCTTGAACTCCTGACCTCGTGATCCATCTGCCTCAGCATCCCAAAGTGTTGGGATTACAGGTGTGAGCCACCAGGCCCGGCATTTTTTTGCTTTTTTTTAAATCAACAAGAAAGTAGTGTCAGTTTAAATGTAAAAAGTGTTCATGCAAGATCAGTGCAAAACAGAAAATATACTTCAGCATTCTTTCAAATGACTTACTAGTTCAACTATTCTAAAATTCATCTGATTCAAATTTTTAGTTTATCTCTGCATTCCTTGTTGATATGCAGTTAAGCAGGTAAATACTTTGAAAGTTATTCAACCAGTCATGTTACAATGAAATATTATAACTTACCTGTTTCTTTCATGAAATGAGCTTGCCATAGTTACAAGGGAGATGGCTTCTAGATAATTTTATATATATCGATAGGTTAGAAAAGGAGATTTTTTTTTTTTTTTTTTTTTTTTGACACTGAATCTCACTCTGTCCATCAGGCTGGAGTGCAGGGGCAATCTTGGCTCACTGCAACCTCCACCTCCTGGGTTCAAGCAATTCACCTGCCTCAGCCTCCCGAGTAGTTGGGATTACAGGCGTGTGCCACCATACCCAGTTAATTTTTGTATTTTTAGTAGAGACGGTTTCACCATGTTGGCCAGGCTGGTCTCAAACTTCTGACCTCAGGTGATCCACCCACCTCAGCCTCCCAAAGTAGAGGTGTGAGCCACCACGCCTGGGCCAGATATTCTGCTAATTCTATTATACCAACTAATGTATGTTTCCTTTGTTATTATTTCCCTCTTTTAAAATCAGTTTTCATATAAACACAAAGTTAACGTGATGGCTTTTACTAACACATACTGTATGGGGGACAGCCAGTGGAGTCAGAAGACTTGGGTTCTGGTCCAACTGCGCTGCTCACAGGCAGTTGCTGAGCAAGTTGCTCAATCTGTCTCTCTCACCCGTATCATCCAGAAAATAAAGGGACTGGAAAGAAAGTTCTGAAGTCAATGTGGCACCTATCAGAATCTCAGTGTTTTCTATGTTCCTCAACATTCAAACAGCACATTTTATGTTTTCGAACACCGGGGAGAGAACAGCACAGTGTGCAACAGAAGAAGCTAATGGTTTTAAGTACATTAGTAACAGCCGGACCTGGAGGAAAGGTGGGAAGAGTGTCATTATGGGAAATGAGGTGTGCACTCTTCATAATCATACTGCCTCTTCAAGGATCCTGGGAGCAGACACAACTCAGCAAGGCTTGGTGCTTTTGCTAGACAGCCTCTAGCTAGCTTAAACCCCACATCTACTGCATTTCCTGCTTCTAATTAGTACATACAAGCAAATGTATAAAATGTGAAAAAGCATTAAGAAAATGAAAATTACCTGTTTCATCACCTAGTGATGACTAACAGCCTATAATCTTCATTTCTTTGTTACATATACAATTATTTTTCAAAACACAGTATGTATAGTTTTATGTCTTTTTTTTATGTAGCATAATTTTTTCTCATTGCCATTTTTTCATGATTGTTAGTGGTTGCATATTTTTCCATCAAAAGATGTAGTATAACTTTACCACTCTTTAGAGTCTTCCCAATTTTTCATTAGGGAAAATGAACATCCTTATATAATAGTTTTTTTTTTGCTGAATCATTTCCCTATGCTAGATTGCTAGTATATTACCAATTCAGAAGTTATAAACTTTGTAAAGGATTTATTACCAATGTTTCCAGAAAGATTTCACCAATATACCCTCCAATAGACTGTAAGAGTGCTTCCTCATTAAATCCTTACTGGTATTAAGTTTAAATAAGAAGAATCACAAAATTAGTAGGTGAAATGACCCAATCACTCAACATTTTTCTTTCTTAGTGGTTGGGTTGGACCTCTTTCAAGTAGTTCCTGACATCTGCATTTTTTTTTCTGAGTTGATCAATATTATTTGCCCACTGTTTGCATTTTTTCTTCCTATTGATTTGTAAGAGCTATTTACATAAAAGTTTTTGTTTGTTTTTTTTTTTGCTTTTTGCTTTAGAAGTGAAATCAAGGCTTAATTTATCTGGTTAAGTTTTGTAATTTTTTTTTTTTTAAGACACAGTCTTGTTCTGTCACCCAGGCTGGAGCGCAGTGGCACGATCATAGCTCACTGCAGTCTCCAATTCCTGTGCTCAAGTAATCTTCCTGCTTCAGCTTTCCTAACGGGCTAGGACTGCAGGTGTGTGTCACCAGGCCACACTTTTATAATTTTTTGTAAAACTGGGATCTATGTTGTGCAGGCTGCTCTTGTACTCCTGGCCCCAGGTGATCCTCCTGCCTGCGCCTCCCAAACCACTGGAATTGCAAGTGTGAGCCACTACACCTGGCCTCTCTGCTGGTTAAGTTCTTTAAACAGAACAGGTAAAATGTAGGTTTTAATATCTGGATTCTCATGTATATCTGTGTAGTTTTATTAATGTCCTCTCCTCTTGTTCCTCATTTCTCTTTCATAGTAATAACAACAGAAAGCTCACTTCAGTCACTTCAAATCCAAATGTAACAATGCAGAATTAAAAAATGGAAACAAGCTCTTGGAATTAATCATTTATCACAAAATGAACAATTTCAATTCTTAAACATACAATCATTTTTCTTCATACTAACTCAAAATGAGTAAACAGAATTTTATTCAAACTTTACAAATATCATTTACATTTAGCCTGAGATTAAGCATGAGAAAGTTCAACCTGAAGTTAGACTTCATTGCCCAGTTAAGCATCTGAAAATAAAGCTGAGAATGAATATACATCATCAAACAAAGCATTCCAATGAAGTCTGGCAATGAATTGTGACACAAACTGAACTTTAATTTGCTCTGGTCCACATGATCTTCAGAGCCTAAAAGTTCCTATTTTTTAATAATGATGGAAAAATATCTGCAAATGACAAATGCATGAAGGTGTGACCAGATGCAAAATTTTAGTTCAACATTTCTACAGCAGCTGCTTTAGGTGACCATTAAAAAACAACTCCCCAATCCTTATTGTTCAACATGTACTTGAAAACATGCGGCAGCATGGTACAGTTTATTAAATTTATAAATATCAGTACCTGTAATAAAATATAAAATACTGAGTATCCCTTTTTCAAATATTAAGTCTCTGAATGCTTCATTCATCCTTTGGTTTCAAACCCATACAATGCACTCATATTACATTGTAGATTTTGCATGGAGACAGAACACTGTACATCTGTTGGGGAAGGTGGGGTGCTGTGGGAATACCAAAGCACTACATCATAGAAAGTAAATGTTGAAGCAAAAATACTTTCTGAATATATACTGTACATTATGTAAACACACATTCAGAATAAGAATCAACACAGGCCAAAATATTGTTTTCTAGGAAACCAGAATCTTCTTTCTTTTAAATCACACACTGAAGATGCTTTTTGTTAAGAAAAAGAATGAAGTCTGTTCCTGTATTTGCTTATGTGCTTAGATATCTTGGAAATGAGTAATTATTACATTCATTGCTAACGGTTTATCCTCTGCTTAGTTGGCTGGCTGTTGCAAACACGGAATACAGAACTATTTCAGTCCCTGTTTTTCATTTAATACTAGTTCAGTAATATATAATTAAATAATCTTTATTAATCCATTATTTCTAATATAAATAGATTAAGTGAAGCAGTGAATTTCAAAATTTGTGCAGGGGAAACTAGTTGATAATTTGTTTCCAATAAGGCTAGTAGCAATTAATTACTACAAAGTTTCTCCAAGCTAGTCGTGAACCCCTGATTTAGCAGGTTGAATCAAAGTGTATAGTTAGGTAATTCTAATTCCTCTATTACTGTGCAAATCTAGAATTTCCTATGTAAAAGACAGTGCTGGCAGCATCAAAGCCCTGTAATAAGAGTATGAAATACTGATTAGGATTTGAAATGAAGAGATATTATATGAAGACATGTGAATGTCTTAATGATGGTATCATAGCAACGGCCTCAGAATTCCCTTACTGAAACAGAAACTAAGACAAATCATTATTCAATAATCTTCTGAGCCTAAAGCCTAAGTTGAAAGCAAGTGATAAAAACACAAAACCAAAGATGCATTTTCTATGACCATATGCAAGAATTTCAAGCTTTATATCAACATTCTGTACCAGCACCAGCCCCTCTGAAAGGAAAAAGTGTAGTCATGACTGTCCATCCCTTTTCAAAGCTTCCAGTCTTTGAAGGAGTGCGTTTCCAAAGGCTTCCCGGTAGGCGGGGCTGAGTGTATCCAACAAGGAGTAGACTGTTTCGTGGTAGGGAGTCTGTAGATGATCATCCACCTGGTCAAAAGCATAGCCTACCACCTACAAGAGAAATGCAACAGTGAATTCATTAGTTTTCATGCTGGTACAGAAAACAAAATCCAAGTGTTTACGTGAGTAACTATCCTTTCAAAAAAAAAATTATTTTTTTTTCCTAGCCACTAGACCACCAGATACATGGATAATTATTGAGTGACACTATTTCTCAATCAATGTCAGAGTATGCACATTTTAAAAACAACCTTTAATAATTCAGCAACTTACAATGTGTAACACAGAAACACCACCACTAAAATGCTCCCTGTAGAATTTTCTTTAAAATTTAAAAGGTTTTACTTAGCATCTCAAGGAAATGCAGAGAATTTGAAAAGCTACACAAAAACCGTTTTATTTTCATATTCTAAAACATGCATCTATTATTTACCCTATTTAATTCCACATATACTGAGGGTCCACTATATTAAGTACTGTAATAGGTAATATATTAGTTCATATTTTTGTAATAGGTAATATATCATTAGTTCATATTTTTATGATTTTTTTACTCCTTTTATAAATAGAATTCTATAAATTATTCCTAACAATTTAGTTTTAATAATTAGTTGTTAATTTTAATAACTGTTTTATTAATTGGTTTAATAATTTGTTTAATTATTCATTTTAATAACTGCTTAGCTTTATTATTAGTAATCTGAAAGGCCACTTTCACCTAATATATTTCTTATCTGACACGGAATAAATGCTCAACTCTGTGAGATAAAAGGGAATGTTACTGTGTTTTCTTTTTTCTTGGTAGGGGTACACTATTTCTGGAAGTATTGCAATACCAGGTCGATGAGTGAAGTGAATGGAGCAAAAGCCTATTCTATCTCCCTGCTCCAAAAACCCATTTAATATATTGTCCTTGCATAGAGGATATAACAGATATTAAACTGATAAGAAGAGATACTCCAACTGATCTAAGTCAAAAGGCTGAGAGGTGATTTTTTTTTCTTTTTTCCTGTGACCACAGCTACAACTTTTCTTTTTGACAAGATTATAAGGTATATCATGGTTCACCATGACAATATAGGGCAAAATTAATTTAGTTTTTGCTGACTTAAGTTTGTACATTCCCTATATAAATCCTAAATTTTTATGACATCTACTTAAGCCATAGAAGGTGAAAGTTTATGTTAGAAATAGAAGCTGAGTTGTTTTGTTTTTTTTTTTTTAATGAAAAGCAGAGGCAGACGCCTAAGGAAAATGAATCACACCTCTTCAGATCCATGCTCGATTACTGTACTCTCTACAGTGGAGTACAGTTCAGTTTGCCTTCTTCCTCTTATCACTGCTAGACTGTGATCTTCCTGGTGGACAGGGATCATGTCTTATTCATGGTTTGATTTTCAATTGCTGACACAGGATAGTTGCTCAATAAATGTTAACTGAATCAGACTGAAAAACAAATACTTGAGCACCTACTACATGTCAGGTTTTACAAATGGTTCAGATTTTTCTGTATCACACCATCATATAATCATTCCCCAAATCGTTTTAAGTTTTTGTAAATCTCCAAGTTATAGATTAAGAAGTAGGAACTCTCAGGGGTAGACAGATTCACCTAAGATCATTTAAATTCACATTTAAGACTGCTGACTCTCTGATCAGAACTCCTTGTATCTCTCCAGCGCCAACTTAGAATTAACCAACACAAGACAGAATTAACTTACTAATTCTGTCATTTATCTCTACTTCTGATTTAGGATTCACCTCTAAACACTCTGAGCTTTTAGTACAAATTTAAGGATATGAAAAGAAGTGCACAAAAATTAGTTAATTCAGGTACTACGCTTAAAGTTAAGCAGCTATCTTTGTGGCAGCTGTGAGGAAATTGAGGGTAGTACAGATGCTGGCCTTGCAATTTGCTCCATCAAGGAATATACAGTATACACGACTCATCTTCAGCAAACTGAATCCAGTGAAGTAAAGAGATGTTTATGTACTTAAGATAATATCATGTGACGGCCGGGCGCGGTGGCTCAAGCCTGTAATCCCAGCACTTTGGGAGGCCGAGGCGGGTGGATCACGAGGTCAGGAGATCAAGACCATCCTGGCTAACATGGTGAAACCCTGTCTCTACTAAAAATACAAAAAACTAGCCGGGCGAGGTGGCGGGCGCCTGTAGTCCCAGCTACTCGGAGGCTGAGGCGGGAGAATGGCGTGAACCCGGGAGGCGGAGCTTGCAGTGAGCCGAGATCGCGCCACTGCACTCCAGCCTGGGCGACACAGCGAGACTCCGTCTCAAAAAAAAAAAAAAAAAAAAAAAAAAAAAAAAAAAAAATCATGTGACATTCTTACTTGCTTAGGTAGGCCTAGCTCACCACCTTATGATAATGTACAATTACTTTGAACAAATATAGAAACACAGAAATGTATGACATTTGTTAAGACTGAAGATTCATTGATTAGTAAGGTTAAAACTAGATTTTAGATTTTCTAATGTCTATCCCGTTGTTCAGTAGCTCAAAGGTTTTTATAACAGTTTTTTTTTTTTTTTTTAAACAGGGTGTGTGTACCCAGGCTGGAGTACAGTGGCCCAATTCTAGCTCACTGCAACTTCAGACACATGGTCCCCCTCCTAAGCCTCCCAAGTAGCTGGATTACAGGAAAGTGCTGCCATGTTGGGCTAATTAACAAAAAATATATCGTAGAAACAGGGTCTTGCTATGTTACCCAGGCTGGTCTCGAACTCCCGGCCTAAAATGATCCTACCAGCTTGGCCTCCCTAAGTGCTAGGATTACAGGCAAGAGTCCACAGGCCTGTCCTATAGTTTTTTCTTTTTTAATTAAAAGTTGCTCTCAGGTGATGTTTTCTACTATTCTAAACTCATGATTTTGGTTTAAAGAATGGAAAGGTTAATCTGCCTAGAAGAGCTCTCATAATAAAGAGATACTCATAATAAAGGGTTAATGGGACACTCTTGGAAATCTGGGGGCGGAATGTTCTGCTCTGATTTATTTCTGATCTCAGAGTTGGAAAACAGTGTTGTCAAGTACGTTATTTTAACAGAAGAGACATTTCCAAGAGGTTGATGAAGATCTTTTCAACACAATAACTGCAAAACCCATTCAATGCAGAGAATGTATATATAATTTTGGTGAACACATTTAGCTATAGATGAGAAATAAATTAGTTTCGGGGGTCATGATTAAAACAAAGTCACACACTGCAAATCAAATGTTTTTCAAAAAAATTCGTTTTCCCTGTATTGATCAAAAGCCTTTAAAATTAATAAAAATTCTAGGTAAAAAGTTTTTCTTAAAAAACTTTAGAAGCTACTGAATATTCAGTTCTCATTTAACACTCTTCCCCTCCCCAATACCTCTCTTTTTGATAAAGTGGTGAAGACATATTTTTTTTTTCTAAAAGGAGAAGTGAGTTACCTTGAGCCCTGCTTCAGTGAGCTCTAAGCAATATCTGTTTCTTTCCTTTGTTTCCACATTGATATAGGCCACATCATCTGCACACCGCAGGCTTTTCGAGACAAACATGTTATTAACGGCAAAGAGAACATCATTTACAACTGCTTCAGCTTCTAGCCTCATGTCTTTCATGTCAGTTCCTTCAAAACCATTAAGCTCTGAACCTTCTTCAAATCCTGACATACTGCTTAGCTCCATGGGATTACAGTCTGTTTCCATTCTGTGAAAAAAAGCAGTTATAAAATTTGTTTACAGAAAGACATTCAAAATACTACATTTGATTAAAAATAGCCATGCCTTACAATTGCTACTTAGTACAAAACACTAGCTAACAATTTTTAGGAAAAATACTATATAAAAACATTTCTAGTGTTTTTTCACAGCAAAATCACAGACACCTATAGATTTTCAAAAAAAGAATCTCCCTTCTCCACTTACCCCCAACAGGTCAATTTCCATATTGATAAGCATTTAGAATATATATATATATATATTTTTAGCTATTTTGAATAATGCCTCAGTAACAATCCTAGTACATATTTTTAAATGTATACTTTTTCTCTAGGACAGATATTTAGAACTGAAATTGCTGAGTCAAAGGACATACTTATTTTAACTTTTTTTTTTTTTTGAGATGGAGTCTCCCTCTGTTGCCCAGGCTGGAGTGCAGTGGTGCGATCACGGCTCACTGCAAGCTCCGCCTTCCGGGTTCACGCCATTCTCCTGCCTCAGCCTCCTGAGTAGCTGGGACTATAGGTGCCCGCCACCACGCCTGGCTAGTTTTTTTGTATTTTCAATAGAGACGGGGTTTCACCGTGTTAGGTAGGATGGTATCGAACTCCTGACCTTGTGCCCCGCCCGCCTCGGCCTCCCAAAGTGCTGGGATTACAGGCGTGAGCCACTGCGCCTGACCTATTTTAACTTTTAATATATACTGCCAATTTGCCCTTCAAAAAAATACAGTATGACTTATACTTCACTGACAGAATATGAGGGACTATACTTTTTCACCTCTTTCCAATTCTTTTAAATTTTTGCCAATTTAAGAGGTGAAGAATGATAGCTCATTGTTGTAATATTATTTCCTTGAGTGAACATCTTTTTGGATGTTTATAGGATATTTTTAGATCATAGAGTTGCAATAAGCAGAAATGGAAATAAATCTAAACTGCATGAAATCAGACGGCAAGTCTTTACCTACCACAGTATACTACCACTCAGTAGTTCCTTTTATGACTTCTAGATTGGGGTTCTGCTCTAGGCCTTCCCCATCCCATGATCACATTTTAAAAACCCCCTAAATTCTCGTTGAATCTGAATTTAACTCTTTCATCCATCTGGAATTTATTTTGCATAACTTTATTTTCCAGATGGATAGCTAACTGTCCCAACACCACTTACTGAATAACTCACCTTTTCACCACTAATTTGAAGTGACCCAAATGTTATATTTTGAAAAATATTATTTCTAATTTTTCATGTTAACTGGATCCAATATTACTGCCAGGCTGCTATGTGGTTTTAGCTTTTCTGTGACTGGGGTTAAAAGAGATCTTCCTGGCTAAATGTATTGTTAAAATTTGAAACGTGTGAATGAGAAAAGTTAATTAATGTGAAAGTGCTTTGGAATGTAAACAAGGCTTTATAGAACAAACTATGGTGAGCTATTGTGCTTTCTTTTTGCTTGGCAGGTTTTAAAAGTAAAGTTTCACTTCTCTGATACGGATTAAGCATCTGTCGTCGTGAATGAAGCATAACTCTTCATTCACTCACGTATTCAATCAAGCTTCATTTCCTATCTACTTGAACACTGTGGTGAAGGTCTAGTCCCACCCCCTAACCACACTGGAGTTAGATTGAACTGGTAATAAACGGTAATAAACTCACTGTATTTTAAGAGACAAGGTCTAACCATGTTGCCCAGGCTGGAGTGCAGTGTGTGATCACTGTGTACCATAACCTAGAACTCCTGAGCTCAAGCCATCCTACTACCTCAGCCGCCTGAGCAGTTGAGACTACAGGCTAGAGCCACCACGCCTGACCCTTAAATGCTTTTTTAGAAGAAGTCTCAATATTTTTCTGACAAAATGGACAATTTTTTGGGCATTTATTTAAACCACTGATCTGGTACATTACACAGTCCATCGCTATTCCAAGTTATGCCCTATTTGTGTAATATTCAAAATCCTTCAAGATAGTGATATTCAAAATTCTTTAGGCTAGTCAGTAGAATTACTTGTAAGAGCTTATAAAATTATAGATACATTTTCCTCACTGCAGAAAAACAAAATCAAAATCAAAAATCTCTGGAAGACGAGTTATTTTTTTCAGAGCTCCTGAGTGATTCTGCTGTGCAGCCACTGCTCTAAATTATCAGCAAAATCTTAAGAAGCTAGAGTTCCTACAGCTGAATGTCATTTCCACACTACAAAAGTCAAAACTACTTGCCGAAGGCAACTTATAACATACGTAAAGCTATTTCAAAAAATTACATAGCAAATGTATAATGTATTCCTCCAATGCTATTTCAATTAATATGTTTTAAAGACTTTATCTTGTCTCTCATAGCATTTTACAGAATTAGTCACTCGCTACAAACAGAAGTTAATTATAAAATTACCAATTATTGCTGGAGCAATCTGTTGGGTAACTGAAAGCTCAAATTGACTTATTATATAGGAAAAAAAATTTAGTTTTCCAAATTTTACCTTATTCCAAAAATAATCAGTATACTGCTTAAGATTATATTTGGTTTTATATATACAAAATGAGCCCTTTCTTTTTTACTAGTTTTGAAGATTTAGAAATGACTGACTACTATAAATCTCTTGACACCATGAGTATCAAACATCTTAATTTTGCTTCAGTTATCAAGAACTTCAATTAGAGATGACAGAAATAACAATCATTACATAAAAAGATGTTTATATGAGAAAGTTTTACATTTATAAAGCTTTTTTTTTTAAGCAAGAGTCTAATTCATTGCAATTAGGACTTTGATGATGCAGAAAGATCAAGAATCCAGTACTTAAAGGGAAGAAATCCTCACAGGTCGGTGAAGTAGGTCACCAAACAGTTGTAATAATCAGCACCGAGCTGCAAAAAAGGAGGAAGACACCTTTCCTAAGACTGAACTTTTAAGACACCTTCCCTGAAATGTCTTTGAGTAACATACAATTTAGAACTTTTGATGACACATACAAATTAAAGTAATGGAGCATTACATAAATAACATTTTTAGCCATTATTTTAAGGTATGATTACAACTTGTTTTTTGTTGGTTGAAACAGGTTCTTGATTATTTACCAATATCCTTTTCCCTGCCTACGACCACCCATATTTTCCAAGGGCAACCATAATGCCCCCTTCCCGTACTAAGTAAAGTAACCAAGCAATTTGGCTGAGATTGACTCCAATCCCCAGACACAGACTCTTCCAAACTAATTAATACCTGAAATTCCTCTTGGTCACTTTATTTTTTTGAGACAGAGTCTCGCTCTGTTGCCCAGGCTGGAATGCAGTGACGTGATCTCGGCTCACTGCAACCTCTGCCTCCTGGGTTCAAGACATTCTCCTGCCTCAGCCTCCCGAGTAGCTGGGATCACAGGCCTGGCTAATTTTTGTATTTTCAGTCGAGACAAGGCTTCACCATGTTGGCCAGGCTTGTCTTGAACTCCTGGCCTCAAGCAATCTGCCTGCCTCAGCCTCCCAAAGTGCTGGGATTACAGGCATGAGCCACCACGCCCGGCCTTCCTGGTCACTTTAATCAGAATAGTTCAGTCACAGCACACAGCCCAAGCTGTTCAGGCAGCCACGTTGAGATGGGGCCACTAGCCCAAGCACGATGCTGACAACGGAAAAAAACAGAGCCAAGAGATTCACAGAGAAATGCGGCCAGAGTCCACTCTGGTTTCCCAGCCTTTGCACTTCTCAGTTATTGGAGCCAACAAATTCCTATTATCTTACTGGCAACAGAAAGCATTCTACTGGATTTAGGAGTCTACCCATGATGAAAGGCAGTGATTGATTTAGCTCTACAACAGCCCTATGAGGGTAAAAAGATTTAGAAAATGGAGCTCAGATGATGATGATGATGACTATTTTTGTGCCTGTCATGTAGAAAGTGCTTAATAAAAGCTTTGTAGAATCTGGATATCAATTAGTTTCCTATTGCTTCTATAATAAATTACCAAATTAGTGGCTTAAAATAGCACACACTTACTCTCTTACAGTTCTGGAGATGAGAAGTCTAAAAGCAAGATTTCAGCAGGTCTGTATTCCTTCTAGAGGCTTCAGGAAGAAAACTGTTTCCTTACCTATTCTAACTTCTAGAGGACATCTGAATTCCTCAGCTTATGATACCTTCCTCAATCTTTAACATATATAAAAACATTCAAATGACTTCTTTTTCTGTTCTTCCTTTTTTTGGAGAGTTATCTATTTACGAGACAGGATCTTGCTGTCGCCTAGGCCATAGTGCAGTGGCACAGTCTTGGGCTCAAATGATTCTCCCACCTCAGCCTCCCAAGTAGTTGGGACTATGGGTGGGTGCCATCAGGCCCGGGTAATTCTATATTTTGGAGAGACAGGGTCTTCCTATGTTTACCCAGGCTAGTCTTGAACTCCTGGGATCCAGCAATCCTCCTACCTTGGTCTCCCAAAATGCTGGGACTACAGGTGTGAGCCACTGCGCTTGGCCATAATTTATTTTCAGTGAACACATTTGATGGGCAACATAAGGTGCTAGGCAGTACATGCTTCTCTTAAAAGGAGGTCTAGAATACTTGCCAAGCCCATTGCCTTCTCTGGAAAGGTTTCTGAATCATGGGTTTCATGCTTTGTATTTTAATTCCAGCATCATCATAGCAAAATGTACTGGGGATGGGTATTTCAATTAAAGGCACCATCTCAAGGTTGGCAAGGGGTTTATTTATGTCTTAAGTCAAGAGCTTTGCCCAACTACTTCCGGATGGTGGTCTAGCTAATCAGATTCTCTCTCAAGGAGTTTGAAAAGAGACAAAAACCATGAAGTCAGTTAGCTGGTGACAACGCTAACTGTGATGACAGGAGTTACAGAGGAAGAGCAGTGAGCAGCTAGGTTGCTATGTTGACGGACACTTGAGAAGCAGCTTCCACACTTTGGATTATGTACCCCAGAAGATAAAAATATTTTGAGCAGACACCTTATTATAAGCATTTATATAAATATTCTACTACAATTAAAATATTTAAGACATATAAATACACACTTAAACAGAAGGTAAAGATGGAATATATATTTTCTGCTCAATGGATTATCTGTGTACCTGACTAGAAGCCTGTACCATTGAGGATGAGAAAATACAGGCCCATTTCAGTGAAGGAACAACCACTGGAATTACTACTGACACTTTAGAATTGCCATCAGGTTACCAGAATGGTTGACTCATCAATGTGAATCCTGTAAAAATCTTTGCTTTCCCTTTTTGTACACAAAACAATTTATCATCATATAAGAAATTCTAGATGAACAGAACTTTCTGTGATGATGGAAATGTTCTTTATTGTTGTCCTCCAAGACAGCAGCTAATAGCCATCTGAAGTTTGGCTACTGGGATGGAGAAATTGAATTTAAAAATTTATTTAATTTTGGTTCATTTAAATTTAAATAGCTAGTGGCCACTCTATCAGATGGCACAGGTCTAGACCTCTGTGAAAACTTGCAGATAATATAATAAGCAGAGTTTATACTAAGGCTGAAAAATCTCAGCGGATGTAAAGGCACTGAATCAAACTTTATATGAGTAGCAAAATTTGGAAATTGAGATATAATTGAATCCTAACTACTGTACATAAAGGAATCAATCATCGTTTCAAATAGTAAAAACTAATGAATCATTATCCTATGTTTTATAATCTTGTCTACTCAGATTCTAGGTTTATTAATCAAATATCATAATCCACTCTGTACCTACATATCCAGCATTTTTTAAGCACTAGAATACTAATAAAAGATGTCTACTGGTAGCTCACAGTCTAATTTGGGAGAGAAGACAGGCACATAAAATATTTGCACAAATATTAATGCCATACACACACATCATAACTATTCTCCCCAAACATACTTAATTGTGAGTGGCAGATAATTACAGAAAACAATGATACGTCTTGGTCCTACTACACTATCACTAAACTTGTATGAACCTGAGTTGGCCACATAATCTCATTGGTCTCAGAGAGTTCTCATCTACAAAATAAGGTAAATGGGCAGAAACTTCTTCACTGTTCTAAGAGTTTTGACATTCTATAACCTATGACAATGGTTAGTTATGATGGGGCTTGACTAAGGGGACAGGTCAGTCAAAACTGGTCTGGCATGAGCACGAATAAAGAGTTATAAATAAGCAAAAAGGTCTTGAGAATTGTGAAAAATTCTGCGTAGGGAACAAAACATAAGCAAGGGTCAGCACAGGGTGTGGCAGGAACTAGTCGGGCTAAAGTACAAGGATATGCAGGGATGGCTCAATTTGACAGCGTGCTGACACCTAGAGAGAGGAATTTGATTTTGATATAATAGGCTGTTTTAAGGTCTTGGGAATGGAAATACAAATATCTTTTTATTTAATATAAGTTTCTTATTGGCAGTGTGTAGTATGGTTCTGCTTTTTTAACCATCTGGCAACCTCTATCTTTTAATTGGGGTGTGCTATGGTATGAATATTTGTCCCCTCCAAAACTCATGTTGAAATTTAATTTCCAATGCAACGTGGCAGCACCAAAAACTGAAGCCTTAAGAGGTGACTGGGTCATGAGTGCTCTTCCCAAAGAGTGGATTAATCCATTTACGGATTAACAGTTCAATGGGTTACCACGCAAGTAGAACTAATGGCACTGCAAGAAGAGGGGGAAAAGATGTGAGCTAGAACATTCAGCCCCCTCACCATGTGATACCCTGTGCCACCTCAGGACTCTGCAGAGTCCCCACCAGCAAGAAGGCCCTCTCTAGATGTGGCCCCTCTACCTTGGACTTCTTAGCCTCCATTACTATAAGAAATAAATTTCTTTATAAATTATCAAGTTTCAGGTATTGTTATAAGCAACTGAAAATGGACTAAGGGTGTTTAGACCACTTACATTTAATTTGATTACTGTAATTATTGATATAGTTGAGTGTGAATTTGCTATCTTGCTATTTGTTTTTAGTCCCATCTGTACTTTATTCCCTTTTCCTTATTTTCCTCCTTGCTTTTGAATTAACCACTTTTTAGGATTCTATTTTATATCCTTTGGTTCTTATTATATTTTTTGTTGCATGTTTTTGGTGGTTGCTTTAAAGCTTATAGTATACATCTTTTAATAATGTGCCTCCAATTAATACTATACTATTGCATGTATATGAACTTTACAAGACACTACTACTATGTAGCATTTGCTATTTTTGTCACATATTTTACTTCTACATAAATGATAAACTTCATAATAATATTATTCTTGCTTTAAACAGTCAATTATTTTTCAGAGATTTAGGTAATAAGAAGTATTTTATATGTAATTATATAATTACCATTTTTTGTGCTCCTTCATTTGTACTGATCTATATCTACATGTATTATCTGTATCATTTTCCTTCTGCCTGAATAACTTCTTTCAACGTTTCCTGTAGTGTAGGTCTGCTGTTGATGAATCCTTTCATCTTTCCTATGTCTGAACTAGTCTCCCTTTCACCTTCATTTCTGAAAGATATTTTTGCTGGGCAGAGAATCCTAGGTTGACAGTTTTTTTTTTTTTTTCTTTCAAGTCTTTAAATATGCTTCTTGGGTGCAGTAGCATGCACCTGCAGGCCCAGCTATTTGGGAGTCTAAGGTGGAAGAACTGCTTCAGCTCAGTTCACGACCAGCCTGGGCAAAATAGTAAGAGCCTGTGTCTCTAAAATAAAAAAATGAAACAGATGTTTCTCAACTATCACCTTGCTTGTCTTGTTTCCCATGAGACATTTGATGTCATTGTTATCTTTGTTCCTCTTGGTGTAGTTTTTTCATGCTTCTTTTCCTTAGGTTTCATTGAGATTCTGGAATCTATAGGTTTATAGTTTTCAACAAATTTGGAAAATTTCTAGCCATTATTTCTCCAAACATTTATGTATTCCTACCCTCTTTGGGGACTCTAATTTTATGTATATTAGTCCAAGTGAAGGTGTCCCATTCCTCACTGCTGTATTTTTTTCACTCTCTGTTTCATTTTGATTTATTGATATGTCTTCAAGTTTGTTAATCTTTTCTTCAGTATCTGTTCTATTTGTGTCTTTTAATCTTTGAAACACATTTTCCATGTCTTTGCTTAATTTGCTCAATCTTTTTTCTAGTTTTTTTTAACATATAAAATACAGCTGTAATAAGTGTTGTAATGTTCTGCCTACTAATTTCTTTTTTTTTTTTTTTGAGGTGGAGTCTCACTCTGTCACCCAGGCTGGAGTGCACTGGCTGGATCTCAGCTCACTGCAAGCTCCGCCTCCTGGGTTTATGCCATTCTCCTGCCTCAGCCTCCCGAGTAGCTGGGACTACAGGCACCCGCCACCACGCCCGGCTAGTTTTTTTTTTTTTTTTTTTTTTTTTTTTAGTAGAGATAGGGTTTCACCGGGTTAGCCAGGATGGTCTCCATCTCTTGACCTCGTGATCCACCCATCTCGGCCTCCCAAAGTGCTGGGATTACAGGCTTGAGCCACTGCGCCCGGCCCTCTGCCTACTAATTTCAAGTATTATTTCTGGGTTAGTCTCAATGGACAGATTTTTCTTCTCAATTATAGGTTATATTCTGCTGCTCTGCATGCCTGGTCATTTCTGACTGGATGCCAGACATTGTGAATTTGGTGCTGAATGTTTTTATATTATTTTAAATATTATTGAATTCATTTGGCTAGACGCATGGTGAGAAAAAGTTTAAAAAGTAATAAATATTATTGAGCATTGTCCTGGGAGGTAGTTATCTGGAAACAGCTTGATCCTTCTGGGTCTTGCTTTTAGACAAGATCTATATTTAATCTCTAGTTAATTTTGTCCCATTACAGAGGCAAAACCTTTCTGAGTACTCTACCCAGTGCCCTATGAATCACGAGGGTTTCTATTCTGTGTGATATGAGAATTATCCCTGCTCCTGCTTTAGCTCAGAAAATTGTTTCCTCTATTTTTTTTAATGGAAGAACAGAAACGATTATTAAACACATGAAAATACACTCACAGTTAGAAATCATAGAAATAATTAAAATGAGGTAACATGCCGGGCGTGGTGGCTCAAGCCTGTAATCCCACCACTTTGAGAGGCCTAGACGGGCAGATCACGACGTCAGGAGATCGAGACCATCCTGGCTAACACAGTGAAACCCCGTCTCTACTAAAAAATACAAAAAACTAGCCGGGCAAGGTGGCAGGCGCCTGTAGTCCCAGTTACTCGGGAGGCTGAGGCAGGAGAATGGCATAAACCCGGGAGGCGGAGCTTGCAGTGAGCTGAGATCCAGCCAGTGCACTCCAGCCTGGGCGACAGAGTGAGACTCTGTCTCAAAAAAAAAAAAAAAATGAGGTAACATTTAACATCTTGCAGATTGGTAAAACATTTTCCTTTTTGAGTCTACGCATGAAAAATTTTCTAAATCAAGTATTATTGAGGACGCAGAACAGAGAACATTTAGACACTGAGTGGGAGTGTAAACTGGCACAACACTTTGGAAAATGATTTGATATTATCCAATAAAGAGGAAGATCCAGCAATTTAGGCTCCAAAGAAACGAGGAGATTTATAATTTTCATATCGCCTCTGCTTCAGAAAGTCCCAAGCTGAGTATCCTCCTCTCTTTTTTCTTTTTTTTTTTTTTTTTTGAGACAGAGTCTTGCTCTGTCACCCAGGCTGGAGTGCAGTGGCACTATCTCAGCTCACTGCAATCTTGGCCTCCTGGGTTCATGCGATTCTCCTGCCTCAGCCTCCTGAGTAGCTGGATTACAAGCAGCCACCACCGTGCCTGGCTAATTTTTGTATTTTTAGTACAGACAGGGTTTCACCATGTTGGTCAGGTTGGTTTCGAACTCTTGATCTCAAGTGATCCACCCACCTCAGTCTCCCAAAGTGTTGGGATTATAGGCGTGAGCCACCGCACCTGGCCCCTCCTCTAATTCTTTTTGGTAGTTCTTTCCCCAGCCTAGGGCAGTGAACTCACAGCCATGAATCAGTATTCAGCTGCAGGCTGGAGGGAGACCCTTTGTATATCTTCACAGTCCTTGCTTTCTGTGAAGCTATTTACTTCCTAGGACTCTCTGTCCTAGCTGCCTTGGCCTTCTTGGGTTTCTAGCTCTATGTCCTCAATTCAGGGAGACCATCAGGCTTTACCTGGTTTTTTCTTTCCAGTGCCATGACTGGCTTTAGGCAATACACTGGGGCAACAGGCTCACCATATTTGTATCATGCTTCTCAGGGATTACTGCCCATTACCTGATGCTCAAAAGTCTTGAAAACATTGTTTCATATATTTTGCCCACTTTTTCTTTTCTTTTTTTTTTTTTAAACTAAGGTGAGAGGGTCCTTGTTAGTCTATCTTGGCCTTAAGGGGAAGTTCCAATAATCAGTTTTGAGCTGACTTTGCAAGCCTATTTTATTGGTTTCTCTTTCATTGACTTTGGTCTCTCCTATACCACTCTGAACCAACGTTTACCGTCTTGCTGTTTCCTTCGTTAATGAATTAAATGCATCTGACACATGCTCACCATATGTTTTATGGCATCCATGTTTTTAACTTGAAAAAAATTATTTTAACGCTACTTTGAAGACCTTTAGACCTCTAAAATTCAGCTCAGACAAACCTATTTCAGGATTCTGTATCTGATCTCAAGATGGTCAATCACTGTATCTTCCTGAACAGTATCTCTGTTTTGGTACTGCTGTACTTAAGCCTCACGGCAAATAATTTTTGTGTCTGTACTACCACAGATCCATGAAGATGGGAGCCTGTGATATACATATCACTAGCACAGTGTCTGGCATAAAGAAGGACTTCGTTGAATATTTTCTGAATGAATAAAACACAGAGAAAATTCTGACTCTCTGCTTCTCAAGTGTGATACTTGGCTCTGTGACAAGGAGTATACAAAGACTCAGGACAAACATGGCAGATATTCTTGGAAAATACACATTGCTCTTACTATATCAATATCAGGAAATATTACAAAACTGCCTAGAATTTTAATGAAAAAGTACACAAATGTTTGGATGTCTCAAGTCATATCCTCTTTAGGTTATACCCCTACGCGTCTAGGGTTTCCTTTGCCTCTAAAAGGTACATCTGAGTGAGGACTATTTCCATGAAAAATAAGTTTGAGAAGTATAGCCCTAACCCAAGGAATTAATTCAAGAAGATGAAAATTTCAGGCACTGTGTCTGGCAGTATAAAGTTAAAAAGCAGAGGCAGGAGCTGGTAAAAGGATACAAGGTTAGGGCTGAGTCAGGCTTTCTCTAAGTTTTTGCAACTCTTTCCTCTTCAGTTATGCTATTGCTCTGTCAAAAATTAATTGTTGATAGTTTTGGCTGGGTGTGGTGGCCCACGCCTGTAATCCCAACACTTTGGGAGGCTGAGGCAGGTGGATCACTAGAGGTCAGGAGTTCGAGACCAGTCTGGCCAACATGGCGAAACCCCATCTCTACTAAAAATAGAAAAAATTAGCTGGCCATTATAATCCCAGCTACTGGGGATGTTGAGGCGGGAGAATCTCTTGAACCCGGGAGGCAGAGGCTGCAGTGAGCTGAGATCGTGCCACTGCATTCCAGCCTGGGTGACAGAGTGAGACTCTGTCCCCCCAAAAAAAAAAAAAAGATTATTGATAGTTTTAATTTTTTAACATTCGAATTTTCCTATGGTGAAAAGAAAATGATTGTTTTCAATAAGAAAAGACAATTTAAAAATTGTGATCCTTTGGAAAGTATAGGGTGTAGGAAGCAGAAATCCTTTTCTTAGAGAAATCAGGCTATTATTCAGACACTTAAAATAACTGGTAGCATCAGTTGCAAATAAAACAAGAGCTCTGAATTTATCTGCATTTCCAACAACTGTTTTGAAAGTAAAGATGAATAAAGTTTATTAATTATTATCAGCAACATTTAGAATTTAGGCAAAGCTAAAACCCAATTTAACCTTTGCTTTCTGTAACACATAACATTTAATCTGTTTTCAATAGCTTACAGACATATATATTTATTTTAAATAACAAATTTTAATTCAGAATCATGTGTAGTATCACAAATATAAAGTATTTGTAATTCAAGTAAGAATGGCTATTTTCCCATCTTTATTTTTATTTTTATTTTTTTTTTAGATGGAGTCTTGCTCTTTCGCCCAGGCTAGAGTGCAGTGGCGCAATCTCAGCTCACTACAAGCTCTGCCTCCTGGATTCAGGCCATTCTCCTGCCTCAGCCTCCCGAGTAGCTGGGACTACAGGTGCCTGCCACCAGGCCCGGCTAATTTTTTTGTATTTTTAGTAGAGACGGGGTTTCACTGTGTTAGCCAGGATGGTCTCGATCGCCTGACCTCTTAATCCGCCCACCTCAGCCTCCCAAAGTGCTGGGATTACAGGCGTGAGCCACCGCGCCCGGCCTATTTTCCCGTTTATACACTAGTTTATAAAATTATTCTGCACCCCATTTTCAGCAATGACACAAACATATATATATTCTAGTAATTATAAATCTAGACAACAGAATTGTGCTTATCTTAGTCTCTCTGCATTGCTATAAAGAAATACTTGAGGCTGAGTAATTTATGAACAAAAGAGGTTTATTTGGCTCATGGTTCCACAGGCTGTACACGAAGCACAGTGCCAGCATTTGCAATGGCCTCCAGCTGTTTCCACTCATGGTGGAAGGGGAACCAGTGTGTGAAGATCACACAGTGAGAAAGGGTGGAGGTGGAGGAGATACACAGGTAGGTAGGTAGGTAGGTAGGTAGGTAGGTAGATAGAGCAGGACACCCAGGCTCTTTTCAACAACCAGTTCTGTCAGAAACAGAGAGAGAAAACTCACTCATTCCTGGGAGAAAGACACAGAGCCATTCGTGAGATATCCACACCTCTCCTACCTCAAACTGACACCCCCACCCCACCCTGCCCCAACCCTGCCCCACCACCTCTCACCAGGCCCCATCTCCAACAGTGGGGATCAAATTTTCCCAACAGACTTGGTGGGGCGAAACAAACCATATCCAAACCATAGCCTTCCACTCCTCGCTTCTCAAATCTGATGTCCTTCTCATATTCAAAATACAACCATTCCCTCCCAACAGGCCCCAACTCTTAACTTGTTCCAGCACCAACTCAAAAGTCCAAAGTCTCATCTGAGACTCAAGGCAAGTTCCTTACAGCTGTAAGCTTGTGAAGTAAAAAACCAAGTTATTTACTTCCAAGATACAATGACGGAACAGTCATTGGATAAATGCTGTTTTCCAAAGGGAGAAATTGGCCTAGAGAAAAGGGTAAGAGGCCCTATGAGAATCTGAAACACATCAGGGCAGACATTAAACCTTAAAGTTCCGAAATCTCCTTTGAGCATGTCCTGCATCCTGGGCACAGCAGTGTGAGGGGTGGGCTCCCAAGGCTTTGGGCAGTCTCATCTCCATGGCTCTGCTAGGTGCAGCTCATGTGGCTGCTCTCATGAATTGGAGTGAAATGCCTGAGGCTTTTCCAGGATGAGGGTGCACACTGCCAGTGGCTGTGCAATTCTGTGGTCCCCATGGCATCCCTGTTCCCACAACTCTACTAGTCAATACCCCAGTGGAGACTCTCCATCGAGGCTCCAACACCACATTTCTGCTTGGCAACGTCCTAGCAGAGTCTTTCTGTGACACCTAGGCCTTCTGATACATCCTCTAAAATCTAGGTGGAAGCTGCCAAGCCTCTGCCACTTTTGCATTCTGTGCCCTGAAGTCCTAACAACACACAGAAGCTGCAAAGGCATACAGCTTGCAGCCTGAGCTGAGTACCTGGAGCCCTTTGAAACAGCTGGAGCTGGAGCAACCAGGATGCAGGGAGCTGCATTCCAAGGTGGCAAAGGACAGTTGCGCCCACAGCTTTGACTGTGGAAACCATTCTTGTCTTCTAGGCTTCTGGACTTGCGATGAGAGGGACGGCCTAGGAGATTTCTGAAATGCCTTGAGGGCCTTTTCTCCATTGTCTTGGCTATTAGCATCTGGCTCCCTTTTATCTGAACTAACTGGATTCTTCTCCTGAAAGTGCTCTTTCCTTCTTTAACACAAGGCCAGGCTGCAATTTTTCCATATTTTTATGCTCTACTTTCCTTTTAAATTCCAACTTTAGATCATTCCTTTCCTCCCATATTTGATCGTAAGCTGTTAAAAGAAGCCACACCACTTCTTGAACCCTTTGCTGCTTAGACATTTCTTCTACCAGATACTCTAGGTCATCACTCAAGTTGGGCCTTCCATAAAGCCCTAGGGCATGGAAGCAATGCAGCCAAGTTCTTTGCTACAGTGTAACAAGGGTCCCGTTAGCTCCAGTTCTCAATAAGATCCTCATTTCCCTCTGAGCTCTCCTCAGCATGGCCTTTACTGTCTATATTTCTATCAGCATTTTGGTCACAACCATTTAACCAATCTCTAATAAGTTCCAAACATTCTTTCATCTTCCTGTTTTCTGAGCCCTTCAAGCTCTTTCAACCTCTGTCCGTTACCCAGTTCTAAAGCTGCTTCCGCATTTTCAGGTCTCTTTATATCAACACCCCACTCTCAGTACCAATTTTCTGCCTTAGATGCTTCCACTCATGACAGAAGGGGAGCCGGGATATGCAGATCACATGGTGAAGGAGGGAGGGAGGGAGGGGAAGTGGGAGAGAAAAAGGGAGTAGGGAAGAGGGAGGGAGACATATACAGAGAGAGATAGAAAGAGAGAGGAGGTAACAGGTTCTTTTCAAAGACCAATTCTCAGGGGAACTAAGAGTGAGAGCTCATTCACTCAGAAGGGCACCGACCCATTCATGAGGGATCCACCCCCACATCCAAACACCTCCCACCAGGATTCACCTCTAACACTGGGGATAAAATTTCAACATGAGGCTTGGTGGGGCCAAACCATTTCCAAACCACAGCAGTGCTTTTGTTGATTAAGGAGGGAACTCAGGATAAAGAAATACACAGGGTTAATTTGAGTTTTTACAAACTATAAATAAACAGCAACACTGACTGGGTGCTATGGCTCATGCCTGTAATCCCAGCATTTTGGGAGGCTAAGGTAGGTTGATTGCTTGAGGCCAGGAGTTCGAGACCAGCATGGGCGACATGGTGAAACCCTGTCTCTACCAAAAAACACAAAAATTAGCCAGGCATAGTGGCACAAGCCTGTAGTCCCAGCTACTTAGGGGCTGAGGAAGAGGATCGGGTGAGCCTGGGAGGCTGAGGCTACAATGAGCTATCGCACCATGCACTCTAGTCTGAGTGACAAAGTGAGACTCTGTCTCAAAAAAAAAAAAAAAAAAAAAGTGTAGCAATACAATCCTGTAAACCTTTCCTTCGAAACCAGAAACTGTAAATGAGACTCTAGGAAAAAACACTCAAAAATGGAATGTTAAACAAAAAAAACAAAAATCCAGGTATGACAGTTTCTTATTTCTATATAATCCTCTAGGAAATAAGTATTACTTGGCACTATATTTAAAGTACATTCTAACAAACATAAATCAATATCTACAGAGACATGAAGTAGAAAACCTCACTGCTTTCCATTTAAACTTCAGGATCTCTACCAGATCCTGAGCAATATGCTCTTTCTAGCAAAGAGACAAAAATTGGAATACTTTATACTTGCTATTATTTATTCTGGTAGATTGTATCACCTGATGTAAAGTTTCCATGAATGATTCCTGAAAACATCATACACAAATTATTTAGGAACCGGCTCTTTCTCCAACTGTTGGCATAATTTTTGGGTGGTGTTCGGGTGTTTGTGTTTTTGGAGGATTCATAAAACTGGTTATTATGACACTGATTACTAAATCGTTGATTCTTTACTTCCTAATTTATTAGACTATTTTGTTTCATTACGAGTTCAGAGCATCAAAGAGCTTTGTCCTTGATGACAAAAAAATGGGTAAAGACAGTCATATATACCTAGCCTGACAAAAGAACAGTCCCAGAAAGATTTCAAGAGCTTTACAGAGACTGCAAATTTTCACCTTCAAAGTCTGACCTTTCAGTTGACATTGTAACAGTCAGCTGAGGCCAGGATACAGTATCTTAATCATGATTACCTTTATCTGTACCATACACTACAACCTGGAAAATCTTCTCAATAGGAACAAGAAGGGGCCAGTAAGGTGTGATGGTTAACAGGCTCTCAAGTAGACTGACTGGGGCTAGAATTTTAGCTCGGCCACTTAATTTACTCTGTGACTTAGAAAAAGATGTTTTAATCTTTCTCAGTTACACATTCCTCCTCTTTAAACTGATGCTAAAATAGCATCTACCTTTAAGTGTATAGAGAGAAATAAATGAGTGAATTCATGGCAAGTGCTTAGAACTGTGCTGGGCAAACAGCTGAAGAAATATCATCTATTCTATTAAAAGTATTTAACACTATCTTTCAAGATGAAAGCCTTGCCCTGAAGCTCAAGCCATGTGCCTCCAAGTTACGTGCTCTTTACATTATGTAGGGGATTGGCTACTGCTGTGTTGCTCTTCCTCCAAGAGCCATAAGGCATGGAGCCCTGACAGCAGATTCCTGTTACCTCAGGTGCAAGTCATAAAAAAAGGTCAAATACATCTCCTTGGCTTTTCTTTCATTTCCCATGTTAACAGATTTCTCTGAAGGACAATTATTTTGCCATGACCCATCTAGCCTCTGGCATACAGCCTCTCACCTGTCACTTCAAACTTTTATATAATTCTTAATAAGCTGACAATATTCGATTGGGTAATCATTTTCTTCTTTTTAAAATTTATTTTTATTTTTTGAAATAGGGTCTTGCTCTGGCACCAAGGCTGGTTTCAAACTCCTGGTCTCAGCTGGGATTAGAGGGACGCTTCACCACACCTGGCCAAGGTAATTATTTTCATCTTCCTCAAGTAATGCAAGGTGTTAACATTTGGTGACGGGTACTTTGTCTTTCACAAAACACAAAAACGGCACTGTGAATTGGGATGAGTTTGTTCCCTACTGTAGCCAAAGACATCATGATGACAGGTCCTAAACCTGGACATTTACACTGAATTTCTCCTAGAAAGCATAAAGTTTACAAGGCTAGACACAATACTCTGGAGAGCATATTTGTTATCGCAAAACCTTCGTTTTAATTTTTCTTTCTGATATTTGAAATTGCGGGCACTGTATGGATAGCCTGAATGCAACTGTATATTGAAAAAGGAAACCACTTATTTAATAGCTGCTGAAAGAAGTTCAAATCGTATCTATTTGTCAGAAGTCTATTTCAAACCTTCCAAAGCCTATTCTAATTTATTGCCGGATAAGATCCCACCTTTGACTTTTCACACCACCTTGCTTATATTCCTTTTATGGCAAATATTAGAATTATTATTTGCAAACATGTTTTATCTTCAAAATATATCCAGAATCCAACAGCTTCTAACTAATCATCTTCACTGCTACCATTTTGGTCCAAACCACTGTCATCTTTTCCCTGGATTACTACTACGATATCCTTCTAACTGGTTTTGTTGTTTTCACTCTGGTCCTCCCACTTCCACACCAGACTATTCTTAACATAGCAGTTAGCATGATCCCATAGAAACTGAGGCCATATTATGTCACTTCTCTCCTAAATCCACCTCACCCAGAGTAAAGGCCAAAGTTCTTTTTTTTTTTTTTTTTTAAAGACAGAGTCTCACTCTGTTGCTCAGGCTGGAGGGCTGGAGTGTAGTGGCATAATCTCGGCTCACTGCATCCGCCTCCTGGGTTCAAGCGATTCTCCTGCCTCAGCCTCCCAAGTAGCTGGGATTACAGGTGCATGCCACCACACCCGACTACTTTTTAATATATTTTTGGTAGAGACAGGGTCTCACCATGTTGGCCAGGCTAGTCTTGAACTCCTGACCTCAAGTGATCTGCCCGCCTTGGCCTCCCAAAGTGCTGGGATTACAGGAGTGAACCACAACGCCCGGCTCCAAAATTCTTATCAAAGGCCCAGGAGGCCCTACATAACGTGCTTCCTCTGCGCCCCTGGCCCCCAACTGCCCAGCTTCTACTTTTTCCTTCACTCACTCCTGATGTTCCCTAAACTCATCAAGCATTCTCCTGTGACAGCACGTTGCACTTGCTGTTCCCCTTGCGTAGAAAACAACTCTTCCAGGTATACGTGTGCCTCACTTCCCAGCTTTCTCCAAGTTTCTGCTAAAATGTAATCTTATTAAATAAGAGAATGTCTCTTACCATCTCATATAAAAATGGCAAGTCCCTTCTCTCTTCCCCATCTCCATCCCTTTTACAATGCTTTTGTTTTTCCAACAGCCCTTATCACCACAAAGCATATTATTCACTCATTGATTGCATGTTTCTCCTCCCTTCAATAAAACGTAAGTTCCGGGAAGGAAGAGACTTCTCTGTTCACTGCTGTATCCCCAGCACCTAGAACAGTGCTTGGCACACAGAATGCAATCAATAAACATTTACTGAATAAATGAACAAACTTCCACTTTATTATTATTTTTTAAAGAGACAGGGTCTTGCTCTGTGGTTCAGGCTGGAGCGCAGTGGCATAATCGTAGCTCGTAAGCTCCTTTCTGATATTTGAAATTGCAGGCAGTCTATGGATAGCCTGAATGCAATTCTGCAGCCTCAAACTCCTGGGCTCAAGCGATCCTTCCGCCTCAGCCTCCAGAGTAGCTGGGACCACAAGCAGGCACCACCATGCCCAATGACCTTCCACTTTAGAACATAAACTCCTTGAAGGTTCTGCCTGATTCTTGATACTGTTCACATCATCAACTGTGGTGACGTTCATTTAACAGACCTTAACAAAATTTTTGAGTGAAGAGCAAGGGAATCTAAGTTACTGAGAATACCTGGGGTAAGTCTACAAGGAATTAGGGGAATCAACAATCTAAGCAACCGCATACAGAGCACCCTGGTTCTAAAACGAAAAGGTGGTTGTGGAAAGCGGAATCAGATGTTTCTCCATCTACCAACATTTTGGGCAGTATTTCCAAGGCATTCATGAAAGTTGCTGAGACAGTAAATATTTCACTCCTTAAACTGCTCGTCTTAATTCACTGGGATTAAACAGCTGTATGTTTCAGGACTCTGTTCAGGTTCGTGCCCTACTCATATCATTTAATCTTCCTAATAAATCCATGCACATAAGATTTTAATCCACTGACACTGGGCAAAGGAGGCAACGTGGACTCGGGGAGGGCAGTGGCCGGCTCAAAGTGGCTGGGCTAATAGGTGTCAGTGCCAGGATTCTAACCCAGGACATTTGGCTTCTGGGCCATCGAACACCGGCACCCAGGCCTTTCGAGGTTGACTAACTTAAAAGCCGGCTCCGCCTCTGCAGGAGTTGCCTCCCAAAAGGCAGAAATACGATTGCGCAGACGACGAGAACAGCCCAAGTTCTTCACCCAGGTTCCCGCGGGATCAGGAGCCTTCAACATTTCTCAAGGAATGCAGTTTTGCCCACAGATGCTTCGAAAACCCAAGTTTCCTGATCGTTGGTATGACACACCCAGGATTAAGCGAGCGTATGCGAGAAGCGCTCTGCAAACCGCCAGGCGAACGGCAACGAAGAGGAAGCCTCGGAAACAATACCTGAATGAGGCGAGGGCTGAAGAACTTGCTGACAATGGGCACCGGTCAATGCTCGGGGGCGGGCGGGGATGCTCAAGAAGGGCTCCAGTCCTCCCCGCGGAGACGGCGGAGCCCCAAGCGTGCGTTTCTGGGGCGCCGAGGTCTGAGGGGGGGCCGGGAGAGACAGGTCGGTCTTAACAAGCCCCCAGACCCCTCTTAACACGGGCGCGGGGCCCCTGCAGCCTGCCGCCCCTCTCGGCCCAGCCCGCTGCGCGGCGTCGCGTCCCCGTCCGGAAGGCCCCACGGCCCGCCGGCGCCCCGAGCCCCTAGCCCTTCTCAGAGGCCGCCCCTCGTCCGCAGCCCGCCCGGCGGCTGCTTACCTGCGCACCCGGCGTCCTCTGCTTCTTCCCTCCCGAGGCGACTGGAGCCGACCGGCGGTGCCGCCCCCTCCCTCCCCGCCCTCGCCCGCCCCGCCCCCTCGGAGCCGGAACTGCTCCAGCTCCCGCCCTTCTGCCCGCCTTCCGCGGCCCCCTGTGTGGTGTCACTTCCGCCAGCGCCCGACGGCGCGCCGGGAGTCTGGGTCTCGCGAACGCGCCAGAAGCGTCCCTACAGCCGGGAACGCGCCTCGCGGATGACAACAAATTCGTCGCGCGGCGGCAGTGGAGGTGTCTGCCTCAGCCCCTGCCGCCTCCCCTCGCGCTCTCTTGCACTCTCTCTGAGCCGGTTGGGATCTCCCTCGGAAGTCCCCTGGCCTGGGGCCAGGAGGACCCCTCTGCGTCTTGCCTCCGCCAGGCCCAGCGCGAGCGGCGCGGCGCCGGCGATGGGGTCTCCCTGAGGAACTCCCGGCGCCAAACAGCTATGAAGGGGCCGCCCCAGGCTTAGGCCCCGCCGCGGCCTGGAGCCGGAGTCGCTGCCCTGAGGCCGGAGCCACCGCCACCCGCAGCCGCAGTCAGCCCAGCTGCCAGCAGTCACCATGCCTTGGCCGTTTTCGGAGTCTATCAAGAAGAGGGCCTGCCGGTACCTCCTGCAGAGGTACCTGGGCCACTTTCTGCAGGAGAAGCTGAGCCTGGAGCAGCTCACCCTGGACTTGTACCAAGGCACCGGGTCCCTCGCCCAGGTCCCCTTGGACAAATGGGTAAGAGCTGCCGGGCAGCCAGCCGGGCGGGGCTCGCTTCCCTCTTTAGGGCGCTTTGAACCGGTGCCATCCAAGATTGGTGACAGTCATTCCCTCCTTGGGAATTGTTTGGACCCGAGTGTGGCACGGCTCAGAGAAATGTGTTAGAGTGTTGTTTAATCTGTTTAACAAGTTTGCTCTCCTGAATCACGTGTTCCGGAAACTTAACAGATGTAATGGAATCTACACTATGGGAATAATTGAGTCAGTGCTTCGGGGGGTCTGTGAAGCAGGCTCAATAGGTCCGTGGGAGGAGGTGACCAGAATTGTCCCTTGGGATGTCAAGGGCCGCAGGGTTTTGTGGCAAACAAACCCTGCCTTTTGCGATGACATTCTGGAACGATTAAGGATGAAGAGGACCTCTGGATGTCAGAATCCCTAGTTATTGGTTTTGGGTTGGCTACTTGCACACCATGTTTGCCTTGTTTGTCATCGTGCAGCGTTTGCCATCTGGAAGAAAGTTAGGTGAAGGCCTCCTGTGCCGGTTTGCCTGCTTTTGCTTGATTATATGTTTACAAGATAGGTTTGTGTACCCAGCCTGTGAATGGTCGTGTGGCCCTAGTAGTGCTGTTGAGTTATGCCTCTTTGCTCCACGTGACAGATCGTAAAAGCAGGTGTTGCAAAAGCGCTGAAGCTGCAATTTTCAGACATTTTAAAACCTGTCTTCTACTTGTCATCTAGAGGCTGTGAGTTCACTCATTGGTATACAGGTGCTTCATCTGAATTTCAACTCACCACATACAGTTGTACCTGCATTTGTGTGTTCAATGCATAATATTTTACTTAAAGTATATTCACTTTTGGGTTTGACAGGAATAGAGTGGCTTCTACCCTTTGCCCAACCCATACTTCCTTAGCCACAGAAAATCTTAAATGATGGAAATACCTTATTATGACCCTTAAGTGAATTTGTGCTAGAGACTATAAATCAGTATATAATTTTATCAGTATGTACATGACTTAAACTAGGGAGAGTACTCAAGATAGTGGAAAGAGCCCTGGTTTGAGAGCAGTAAGACCCAGTCCCTCACCAGGAGGTGAGAGTCCTACCCTTGGAGAGACTCTCCAGTCCACCACAATTAGCCAAATGGTAATGGACTTAGCAATTCACCTGAGTTCAGTCAACACTAATGGAGCATACACTTCATCTCTGTGTCGTATTATGGTATTGTAATGCTGTAATTCTTTAAAAAGATAGGGATTCTGATGTATATTTTTGAATTCAACGACCCATAATTCTATACTTTTTATACGGTTATGAATAGATTATCTTGAAAAAAGAGGGTTCAAGATTTATTAATGCCTTTTGTGGGTCGAAGGACTTTATATGCATTATTCTTTGATGACTTTAGCCCTATAAGGTGAGCATTAATATTTCCATTTTACAGATGGAGTTAAGCAATTTGCCCCGTCGCACATCTAGCAAGTATTACATCACATAGCCTAAGATCAAAAGAAAGGCAGTTAATGTTTATTGAGTATGTATTTATGTCAGGCATTGTAGTAGGCACTTTCATTTGTGAGGTTTTATTTAGTCCTTATGGGAAGTCAGAGGTAGTGATATTTGAATTTTATAGTTTGAGTTCAGAAGCATTGGCAAAATGATTTTTGACTAAACTTAATCTGAGGATTATGTTTTGTTCTTGATGGGTGGGTTTTGTAAACTAAAATAATGTTAAAGCAGCCAGTAAACATTTCCTGTTGCTGATTTTTTATTTTCGTGTGCTGTGTTGATGGTTAGGATAAATCTTGGTGTAACACTTGATACAGCTATTCAGAGTTCTGATTCCAAATTCAGTTTATTTTGACACTTGATTTTTTTTTTTTTTTTTTTTTTTGGTAGAGGATTCTCTTGCTTTGTTGCCAAGGCTGGTCTTGAACTCCTGGTTTCAAGTGGTCCTCCCACCTCTGCCTCCCAAGTGCTTAGATTACAGGCATGAGCCACAGGACCCAGCCAGATACTTGATTTTAATGACTTTCATGACTGGAAAAAAGGTACCTTCAGAGATTCATCGATCCTAATGGAAAAAGTGATCCTAATTGAAGAATTGCTCTACTCCTAATGTTTCAATTCTAAATGATCAATTATGCAAAGAATTGTGTTGAACTTGGCAATGACATTCCTTTCATTCCTGATCTCAATCAGTTTTTCTGTTACTATGACTAATTGACATTGCATATATACACACAGGTTTAAAATTCAATTTTTCAAGCTCTTTGTTCAGAAGACTTAGATTGGTTGGAATAGTCATTACATGTCTTTAAACATTTTGTAAACTATATAGATAATGACTTAAAAAATAAGCAATGTTTTTAATAGACATCGTTTTCAGCAACAAAATTATGGAACAATGGAAACATTTCCAAATACAGTTTTTCAAATGCTCTCCTCATAGTACAAGTAGTCTTTGAAAAGTGGTTGCTTTCTTACTCATTATTAAAGTGCTATCTTTATTTTGAAAAGACAGATTAAGTGTGTTTTGTTTTTTGGAAAATATCTGCTAGGGAGCATGTACCACTGATAGTCCTTGTCATAAATTCATAAACAGTCAGTGGAGAATTCTTCTCTGTGTAAAAGGAAAATGCTTATCTTTAAATCCAACCCTTACACACTTGGCCATAGGAGAGACCAGGAAACCAGAAAGTAATTGCCATTCACTGTCTCTTTACAGAGATTCTACTGTTTAAAGATCTGTTTTTATTCTGTAGAATGTATGCGGAAATGTTTCGGTGTGCAGAAGTGGAAGGAACATCCAGCTGAGGGCACCACTCTTAATCCTTCTCTGTTGTGGAACTACTAGTCTTCTCTTTGTACCAGTTTGATATATGGCCTGAAGGAAGGTGCCAGTGCCCATTTGTATATTAAATATAAGTACAACTTTTTAATCTAAATTTGGAAAACGTAGAATGTCTCATTTTCTTCTCACATCCTTATGAATCATCTGATAATACTTTAGGATATATACATCCAGTTTTGGAGATTACTACCTTAAACGTGGCATGAAGTGGAGGGAGGAATAGAGGCAAGGGGTTTGGGATTGTTCCATCGTTGGAATAGTCTGTCTAAAGATTTCATAAACTCCTTGTCCCTAGAAGTGGTGGAAATGGCAAAATGTTGAAAGGAGGAAATTCTATTTGGGTAGGAAGTTGGATTTAATGACTCATTCCTTTTTAACTCTTTATGACTGTGCCTTTATTTTTGTTTTTTAAATGGAATTTCTTTCATTAATCGATTCAATACATTTATTGAGCTCTTAGCATGTGCCACTGTGAGGGGCTGGGGGATATAGCAGTGAACTAAACAAGGACCCTTTTCTTACACGAGCTCAAGAAGATAGACATTAACAATTTATTACACTGAGGCCTTTTATTTTATTTTATTTTTGAGACAGGCTCTCACTCTGTCACCCAGACTGGAGTGCAGTGGCATGATCTAGGCTCACTGCAGCCTCAACCTCCTAGGCTCAAGTGATCCCCCTACCTCTCCTCCCCTCCCTGCAGTAGCTGGGACTACGGGTGCTTGCCACCACACCTGGCTAATTTTTGTATTTTTTGTAGAGATGGGTTTCGCCATGTTGCCCAGGCTGGTCTCGAACTCGTGGACTCAAGCAGTCTGCCCACGTCAGCCTCCCAAAGTGCTGGGATTACAGACGTGAGCCACCTTGCCCGGCCACTGAGGCCTTTTAACTTCAGTTTAATAATGTTTCGATTGCTGCTTATATTCTCTTGGTGTTTAATAAAATCATCTTCAGTTCAAGAAACATTGATTACTGATTATTTGTCAAAGACCACCTGGAGACTAGAATGTTGCCTTCACTTTTTCTGTTTATATGCGTGAAACTCATTGATGATAATTGAAAGCAAAATGCCCTTAAACAGAAGAATAAAAAGCTCTAAAGAACTCTATAGTGGGACATTTATTTGCTGAGTAGTTCAGGTGGCTCCACTTTAAGAGTTATTTTCTTGTAGTATAGTAGTGACTAAAAAAAAAAAAGAAACACTTCATAGGACTGGTGAGGAAACACTTCATAGGACTGGTGTGGAAAATGTTGCTTGAGCCAAGTAGGTTGAGAATTTTTACTACTCATATATTATAGTAGCCTTGGATTTTCACAGAATGACTGAATTTCAGGGTACCTTATGCTGCAAGATACATGGGATTTTGCCTAAGTGGTTATAAGACTGGACATAAATATAACCTATTTAAACATCTTATACTTAGGGAAATTATTTTGTAGCTTAGTGGTACAATGTAAATTCTGAAACTGTTGACTCTCCAAAACTGTTAACATTTACCAGTTTTTTTCTTTTTTTCCTTTTGTTTTTTTAGAGACAGTCTCTGTTACCCAGGCTGGAGTACAGTGGTGTGATCAGCTCACTGCAGCCTCAAACTCATGGGTTCAAGTGATCCTCCAGTCCAGCCTCCTGAGTAGGTGGGGACTACTGGTGTACACCACCACAGCCAGTTAATTTCTTTTAATTTTTGTAGAGACGAGATTTCACTATGTTGCCCAGGCTGATCTTGACCTCCTGGGCTCAAGGGATCCTCCCACCTCAGCCCCCGCAGTTGCTGGAATTACAGGCATGAGCCACCGTACCAGGCCTCTTTAATATTACTCTTCACTGCTATAATAAACCTTTCTGTATTTAGAGGTTTAAGTTTATTTCAACTTCTCTGCCACAAAATTGGGACAGAAAACTTGGTGTTTACTGAGAAGAGTTCCATCAAGTCCCGTTTCTTACATGGTTATCTAAGGTTGACAGCTCTCCACTTTGCAAAGGCTAAGTCATTGCCTACATATGCTTTAAAACACTGTTAGGTTTTTAATTGTTCATTTTTAACTATAAAATTAATATATGCTCATTACAAAAAATTCAAACAGTAAAGAAATATATGAGGTATGAAGTAATAGAGCTTAATCCCATCTCTTCCGGAGATAACATATGGTACAAAAGTTTCAAACTTTTAGTTCTGGAAATACTTAATACATGAAGCAAGCAGTTCTACTTACCTTTTTAAGTATTTTATGATGGGCCATTTTTTTTAATGGAACGTGTCAGACATTCTTAAAAAAAAAAAAAAAACAAACTTTGAAAAAATCTGAAAAACCCAAGTAGAGGGAAGAACCTTGATGTCCGTAACTTGGGGTACCTAGTTTCTGTGAAATAGGAAATTCTAGAGAAGGAGCAGGTTTTCTCCACTGTCTGGAGTTGGGAGTGGGAGGGGAAGATTGAGATTGGATAGAGAATAAGTTTTACTATATTGATTTTTGAGGGGACTTTAGAATGTGGGGGCTTTAGAATGTGGGGACGTTAGATCCAGGTAGAGAGGCTCAGGAGGCACTAGGAAGTATAGGAAGATTGCAGTTGTGAAGATATGGGAGTTACCAGAGTATCAATAGTGAATAACACAGTGGGAAGAGATGGAACTGCACAAAGTGCATGGGTAGTAAGTAGATTAGCTTGAGAAACAAAAAAGGCTGAAGATGAAACTTAGATGAACTCCAACATGTTAAGTTGTAGAGAGGATCAGAAAAAAGACCGAGATGGTGAAGTGTTACAGAAGTCAAGGGAAGTTAGAATTTCAAAAAGGGGGAGTGGTCCTAGGAACTAGGTAGAGATGAGAATTCAAGAAAGACGAGGACTGAATATTATTTATTGCGTTTGTCATTTTAATGGTGGTTACGAGCAGTTTCAGAGGAGCTGAGGGTTAGAAAGTCACTTGTAGTTTGCAGTTTGAGCAGAAAAAATGGGGTTGATGGCTAGGGGAAACATGGAGCAAGGTAGGGGTTTTAGTTTACTTTTGAAGATAATAGTAATCATTTATTAAATACCTTCCATCTCTATATACTGTACTGTGTGGGTGCTTTTACATACATTATCTTACTCTAAATTGGGTACTATCCATTCACTGTGAGGTTAAATAACTTACTCAAGCTTAGTATTAAACAGTGCAGCAAGATTTGAAACCTGTCTTTTTGACTTCTGTATCTTTTTTTTTTGGTGCACCACACTGCCCCAGATTCAGAAACTTGAGCTTCTCAGACGTAACAGCACTGGGTTCACCTGGGAATTTGCTGACATTCAGGCTTCTGGCTCCTTCCATACAGATTTTGGCTCTAGAAATTCAAGAATCTGCATTTTTAATAAACATCCTAGGAGATTCTGATACATGTGGTCCTTGACTGCGTTTTTAAAAGCACTTGCACTAAAGGAATGGAGAGTTTTTCCATTGTGTTTTAAAAGCTTGTTTTATGAGCCAGCCCCAAACCAGTACTACAGTACAAAAAAATTATGATATGTTAACACATGATTTTGCTTAGCCTCCTGCAAAATCTTCCATTGTGAAAATACATTCCTCTTTTTCTTGTTGTGTTTCTGCAGTGATTAATTGAAGACCTTTTGCAAATTACTTAGTTTTTCTGATCCTCAATTGCCATATTTGTAAGGTAGGCACAAAAATACCTAATTCAGAGGGTTATTGTGAGGATTTAACGCAGGTATAAATGTAGGTATAAAATAGTACACTCTGGTGTCCTGTATGTAGTAGGTGCTAATTAAATGTTAATCTAAATTAGTTAATGCACTTTTTTTTTTTTGAGACAGAGTCTTGCTCTGTCGCCCAAGCTGGAGTGCAGTGGTATGATCTCTGCTCACTGTAAGCTCCGTCTCCCGGGTTTACGCCATTCTCCTGCCTCAGCCTCCCGAATAGCTGGGACTACAGGAACCTGCCACCACGCCTGGCTAATTTTTTTGTATTTTTAGTAGAGATGGGATTTCACCATGTTAGCCAGGATGGTCTCGATCTCCTGACATTGTTTTTTTTTTTTTTTTGAGACGGAGTCTGGCTCTGTCACCCAGGCTGGAGTGCAGTGGCCGGATCTCAGCTCACTGCAAGCTCCGCCTCCCGGGTTTACGCCATTCTCCTGCCTCAGCCTCCCGAGTAGCTGGGACTACAGGCGCCCATCACCACACCTGGCTAGTTTTTTGTAATTTTTAGTAGAGACGGGGTTTCACCGTGTTAGTCAGGATGGTCTCGATCTCCTGACCTTGTGATCCGCCCGTCTCGGCCTCCCAAAGTGCTGGGATTACAGGCTTGAGCCACCGCGCCTGGCCGATCTCCTGACATTGTGATCCACCTGCCTTGGCCTCCCAAAGTGCTGGGATTACAGGCATGAGCCACCGCATCCGGCCAGCTCATGCACATTTTTATGCTCTGTCTTATCTCGATTTGAATTCTGATGCCTTGGTTTAAACTAATAAAGATGTATTCTTTGCCTACTTAATCTATGGAACTATGTATTAAAAAGAAACATATAATTTAATGTTTGCTTTTCTTCATATTGTCAAGCACACCTTGAGTTCCTTTACAGAGCTCATCATTGTACTAGGTAGGTACTGTGAAAGAGAACAATGGCCCACATTTGCAAAGTGTTTGCTTAGTACCAGGAACTATTAATATGTTGGTAGTTTTACATGTATTACCTCATTAATGGTCACAGTAACTCTGTGGAGTTACTATTTCTATTTTATGGAGGAGGAAATTGAGACTTGGAGATTAAGGATTTGTTCAAAGCCACCCAGCTAGCTAGTAAGTAACCTTAGCATATGCTCTTTTAAAGGAGTGGGCTTCTCACACCTCCAACCATCTGATCTTTGACACACCTGACAAAAACAAGCAATGGGGAAAGGATTCCCTGATGGTGCTGGGAGAACTGGCTAGCCATATGCAGAAAATTGAAACTGGACCCCTTCCTTACACCATAAGCAAAAATCAGCTCAAGATGAATTAAAGACTTAATTATAAAACCCCAAACTATAAAAACCCTAAAAGAAAATCTAGGCAGTACCATTCAGGACATAGGCATGGGCAAAGATTTCGCAATGAAGTTGCCAAAAGCAATTGCAACAAAAGCAAAAATTGAGAAATGGTTATCTAATTAAACTAAAGAGCTTCTGCACAGGAAAAGAAACTATCATCGGAATGAACAGACGGCCTACAGAATGGGAAAACATTTTTGCAAGCTATCCATCTGACAAAGGTCTAAAATTCAACATCTACAGGGAACTTACACAAATTTACAAGAAAAAAACAACCCCATTTAAAAAGTGGGCAAAGGACATGAACAGACACTTCTCAAAAGACAACATACATGTGACCAACAAACATGAAAAAAGCTCGACATCACTATCATTAGAGAAATGCAAGGCCGGGCGCGGTGGCTCAAGCCTGTAATCCCAGCACTTTGGGAGGCCGAGATGGGCGGATCACGAGGTCAGGAGATCGAGACCATCCTGGCTAACACGGTGAAACCCTGTCTCTATTAAGAAATACAAAAAACTAGCCGGGCGAGGTGGCGGGCGCCTGTAGTCCCAGCTACTCGGGAGGCTGAGGCCAGAGAATGGCGTGAACCCGGGAGGCGGAGCTTGCAGTGAGCTGAGATCCGGCCACTGCACTCCAGCCTGGGCAACAGAGCGAGACTCCGTCTCAAAAAAAAAAAAAAAAAAGAGAAATGCAAATCAAAACCACAATGAGATACCATCTCTCACCAGTCAAAATGGCTATTATTAAAAAGTAAACAACAACAAAAACAAAACACACGTGCTGGTGAGATTGTGGAGAAAAAGGAATGCTTTTACACTGTTGATGGGAGCGTAAATTAGTTTAACCATTGTGGAAGACAGTGTGGCGATTCCTCAAAGCCCTAGAGGCAGAAATACCATTTGACCTAGCAATCTCATTACTGGGTATATGCCCAAAGGAATATAAATTGTTCTGTTATGAAGAGAGATGCACACTTATGTTCATTGCAGCACTATTCACAATAACAAAGACATGGAATCCACCCAAATGCCCATCAGTGATAGACTGGATAAAAAAAGTGTACATATACACAATGGACTACTATGCAGCCATAAAAAGGATGAGATCATGTCCTTTGCAGGCACATGGATGGAGCTGGAAGCCATTATCCTTGGCAAACTGATGCAGGAACAGAAAACCAAATACTGCATGTTCTCAAGTGGAAGCTGAATGATGAGAACACATGGACACATGGTGGGAACAGCACCCACTGTGGCCTGTCAGAGGGTGAGGAGTGAGAGGAGGGAGAGCATCAGGAAGAATAGCTAATGGATTCTGGGCTTAATACCTAGGTGATGGGATGATCTGTGCAGCAAACCACCATGGGATGCATTTACCTATGTAACAAACCTGGATGTACTACACATGTATCCCTGAACTTAAAAGTTGGAAAAAATAAATGAAGGAGTGGTCTTTAAACATGTTTGCTCAATTATCTCTGAAATTTTAAAAAAAAACTTCATATTCCTTGTACGTTTAAAACTGACTTACTTTTTAAATTATAATTTTAAATAGTTGTAAAGAATAACTTCTGTTTAAGTATTGACATTAAAATACAACTTTTTTCATCCAGTGGGATTTAAAAATCATACACATTATCCATTAAAAAATGCTTGAACAATCTCTTCGTTAAAGTTGGAAATTTAACGTTGTATCTTTTTCCATTGAACTCCTATGTCCATTTTACTTTCTTTGCAAGATTACATTGTAATTGATACAGTTTATGCTTGTTTTTTATTGATCATGCTGTTATTTCTCTACAATAAAAACATATAAATTGGAATTGTTTATATTAAATTTTTTTCTGTTGCCATTAGGCTTTCTTTTGCATTAAGCAAATATTTTCTAGTGTAACATTTTAATTCCTTTAATGATTATATATATATGTATAATTTTTTTGAGACAAAGTCTCGCTGTGTCTCCCTGGCTGGAATGCAGTAGCACAGTCTTGGCTCACTGCAACCTCAGCCTCCCGGGTTCCAGCGATTCTTGTACCTCAGCCTCCCGAGTAGCTGAGACTACAGGCCCACCATGCCTGGCTAATTTTTTGGGTTTTTAGTAGAGACAGGGTTTCACCATGCTGCCCAGGCTGGTCTTGAACTCCTGAGCTCAGGCAATCTGCCCGCCTCTGCCTCTCAAAGTGCTAGGATTACAAGTGTGAGCCACCATGCCCGGCCCAGAATGTATTTTTAAATTGTTTCTTAGGGGTTGCTCTAGGGCTTACTATATTCATTTTATCAGTAACAGTCATGTGTTGCTTAACGACAGGGATATGTTCTGAGAAACGGGTCATTAGGCAGTTTTGTTGTGTGAACATCATAGAGTGTACTTGCCTAAACCCAGTGGTATAGCCTACTGTATATATAAGCTATGCAGTACAGCCTGTTGCTCCTGGGCTATAAACCTGCACAGCATGTTACTGAATACTGTAGGCAACTGTGACACAATGGTATTTGTGTATGTAAACATAGAAAAGGTATGTACGAATATGGCATAAAATAAAAAAATTTTAAAAAGATAAAAGTTGATATGGCTGTATGGAGCACTTACCATAAATGGAGCTTGCAGGACTAGAAATTCCTCTGAGTGAGTCAGTGAGTGAATGTGAAGGCCTAGGCCATCACTCTCCACTACTGTAGACTTTATAAATACTGTATGCTTCGGCTAGACTATATTAATAAAGGCATCTTTCTTTTTCAATAATAAGTTAACCTGAGGTTACAGTAACTATAAACTTTAAAAATGTTTTAAACTTTTTGTTTCTTTTGTAGTAACATTTAGCTTAAACACACATTGTACAGCTATGCAAAAATATTTTTTCCTTATATTCCTATGCTATGAGCATTTTCTTTTCTATTTTTAATTTTTTTTTTTTTACTTTTTAAACTTTTTTGTCAAAAACTAAGACACAAACACACACATTAGCCTAGGCCTACACAGGGTCAGGATCATCAATGTCGCTGCCTTCTACCTCCATATCTTGTTCCACTGGAAGGTCTTCAGGGATGGTAACGTGCATAGAGCTGTCCTCTCCTCTGATAACAATGCTTTTTTCTGGGTACCTCCTGAAGGACCTGCCTGAGGCTGTTTTACAGTTAACATTTTTTTTTTTAAGTAGGAGTATATTCTAAAATAATGATTAAATAGTATAGTATAGGTATTAAATACATAAGCCAGTAGCATGGTTGTTTATTATCACTCTCAAGTATTACATACTGTATGTAACTGTTTGTGCTAGACTGGCAGAGCAAGAGGTTTATTTACACTAGCATCACCACAGACATGTGAGTAATGTGTTTTGCTATATCGCCTTATGATGGCTACGATGTCACTAGGTGATAGGAATTTTTCAGCTCCATTATAATCTTACAGGACCACTATCCTACATATGGTCTACTGTTGACCAAATGTCCTTCTGTGATGCATAACTTTATTTCCTTCAGAAAATCATGGGGCTTTAAGTGTTACTTTTCTTCTGGATTGTGTTGTAATTGCAATTATTGTTAAGTGTATAGTTGATCAAAACGGTATAAATTTATGCATTTTGATAATTAAGATCAAAACAGTATAAATTTATGCATTTTGATAATTACCCCCTTTTTTTTTTTTTTTTGAGACAAAGTCTTGCTCTCTCACCCAGGCTTGGGTGCAGTGGGTGATCACAGCTCACTGCAGCCTTGAGCTCCTGGGATCAAGCGATTATCCCCACCTTAGCCTGCCAAGGAACTGGGACTACAGGCATGGGCTACCATGCCATCTAGTTTTTGTATTTTTCTATTTTTTGTTTGTTTGTTTGTTTGTTTTAGATGGAATCTCGCTCTGCTGCCCAGGCTGGAGTGCAGTGATGCAATTTCAGCTCACTGCAACCTCTGCTTCCTGGGTTCAAGTGATTCTCCTGCTCAGCCTCTCTAATAGCTGGGATTATAGGCATGGGCCACCATGTCCGGCTAATTTTTGTATTTTTAGTAGAGACAGGGTTTCACCATGTTGGCCAGGCTGGTCTCAAACTCCTGACCTCAGGCGATACGCCTGCCTCAGCCTCCCAAAGTGCTGAGATTACAGGCTTGAGTCACCACGCCCGGCCAATTTTTGTATTTTTTGTAGAGACAGAGTTTCACCATGTTGCCCAGGATGATCTCAAATTCCCGGATTCCAGCTATCCTCCTGCCTCAGTCTCCCAAATTGCTGGGACTACTGGCATGAGCCACTGTACCCAGCAAACATAAAAACTTTTATTGGAAATACATTTCTTAATGATAGAGGTTGGTTGTGATCCCCTCCTCCCTAATTTGTTAGTGCATCCGTAGGTGAATATACTTAGAGCTGGAATTCAGTAGGGGTCAGCATACATTTTATTCTAAATTTAAAAAATAGATAGAAGCTTGAGAAATAGCAATGTTATAAATCAGTAGATGAGAACTGAGAGATTTTGCAGGAGCAACATCACTTAGTTCTTTGAATTTCTGAGTGTCATGCCAAAAAAAAGTATAAGATGGGAAAAGATAGAAAATGTACTGCTGGCCCTGTCTGGAGGTTTTTATACCTTAGACAGTACATAAGGGAGAATTTCTGAAGGGAGAAAAATACGACTTTTTTGGCTAAGTGGGAGAAGGAAGATTGTACAAGGAACTGTGGGACAGGAGACCCAGCGTAATGCCACCACTGTCTGTAGTCTGCTCAGTCGGTTTTAGGAAAGAATATGTCTGGATGTTTATACCTTAAAACCATCCATGCCCATGTACTACTGGGAAAGTCTTTAGGATTAAACAAATGTCAGCATGAAGAAAGCCTTTTAAAGTAGTAATCTCTAAAAATAAAACAAGCTGATCCAAGTCTCACTATGCAACACTAGGGTGTAATATGACAAAGAATTGTAATACTACCCTATACAATATACCATGCAGGAAGCACTTTACATATAAGCTGGCATTTAATAAATATTTGTTATTTTAATTTGAAAAGTAAGTTGTCTTTAAAAAATTGCATTTACGTTCATTCTGTCTGTCTCCTGTTGTAGTCTGGTTTGCCCCACGATGCCACTGAAATTGCTTTTAATGGGATCACCAGTACTTTAAATATCACTTGAGTCCAGTAGGCATTTAAAAATCTTTGACTTCTTGTTAGCTTTTGTTGAGCTTGACCACTTTTCTCTGTCATGTTGTTTTTCCACGATTTTCTGGGACATGAACCTCTTTCAATTTTCCTTCTACCTCTCTGCTTTTTTCTAGTTTCTTCTGCATGCTCCTCTTTCAAAACCCTTTTCTTAAATATTGGTGTCTATGAGTTCTGTCTTAAGCCTCCTCTCATTTTACTCTGTAAAAGTTCCCAAACATTTCTCTCCTCATGCTGTGGCTTCAGTTACTCATTTGTTTATTATTTTATTATTTTTTTGAGACAGGGTCTTACTAAGTTGCTCAGGCTGGAGTGTAGGGGCACAGTCTTGGCTCACTATAACCTCTGCCTCCTGGGCTTAAGCATTCCTCCCACCTTGGCTTCTCGAGTAACTGGGATTACAGGCATGCACCACTATGCCTAGTTAATTTTTGTATTTCTTGTAGAGACAGGGTTTTGACGTGTTGCCCAGGCTGGTCTCAAACTGCTCAGCTCAAGATCCTCCCACCTCAGCTTCCCAGTGTTGGAGTTAAAGGCTTGAGCCACCATACCTGACCCATCCTGTGTGTTTGTAATGTTAATTTGTATCTCCAGCCGGGATGGCTCTCCTGAGCTCTAGCTGGAGGAAGCTCCAGCTTCGTCCTTAGCACCTGTACCTAGATGTCTTCTTAAATGTGTGCTTTGGAACTGAACTTCTCATCTTTCCTCTAACCTGCTTCCCTGTGTTTCTGTATCTCAGTAAATGACACCTCTGTCTAAGCAATTGCCCAAGCCAGCCTCCTAAGTGTCATTCATAATTCTTCCTTTCCTTTATCCCTCATGATGCCAATTAATTATTCTACTTCCTAAATATGTTACAAAAATTTATCCACTTCTGACTGTCCTCAGTGTTGCTATCTGTGCCAAACCAACCTCTCTAGCTTCTATTACTCATAACAACCTTCCTGCTGGCATCTTCACTTCATGCTGTACATGGCAGCTGAAGAGGCCCACTCAAAGTTTTAATCTCATCATGGCATCCTTGCTTAAAGCCCTTCAATGGCTTCACATCACCCTTGAGATAAATTTCAGACTCTTTAACATGCTTTACAAGGCTCTTTGGATCCTACTCTTCCTTATCTACATAGCCTTGTCTCTGGGTCTTCGCCCTGACACACTAAAGCCTAAAGCAACTTTTCTTTTTCAAATACTGTGGTGTATCAAATATATGTGCGTGTATTTCCTTGACTTCTGCTTTCTTTGAATCCTTCCACATGCTTTGTTTTTGCCTGGACCATTTTGCCTGATTAACTCCTTCTAGTCCTCTGGTCCCAGCTTAAAATAGCACTCCTTCAGGTGGGCTGCCTTGAATCTGCAGGTTAGGTTCTATTATGTGTTCAAATAGCACAGTGTATTTCCTCTGTATGTAATCATCACACTTTAATTACTTGTCTCTTTCATAGTATACTATCTTGTAAGCTTAGTGAGGACCAAGATCATCTTTATCTTGGTCTCTGCTTTCTTTTTAATTTTTAACTTTTAATTTTTGTGGGTACATAGTAGGTGTATATATAAATGGGGTACATGAGATATTTTGACACAGGCATACAATGCCTAATAATTACATCAGGGTAAAAGGGGTATGCCTCACCTCAAGCATTTATCCTTTGTGTTACATATAATTCAATTGTGCTCTTTTAGTTATTTAAAAATGTACAGTAAATTATAGACTGTAGCCACCTTGTTGTGCTATTAATTACTAGATCTTATTCATTCATTCATTTTTGTTTTCTTTTTTTTTTTTTTTTTGAGATGGAGTCGCCTGTCACCCAGGCTGGAGTGCAGTGGTGTGATGTCTGCTCACTGTAGCCTCTGCCTCCTGGGTCCAAGTGATTCTTCTGTTTCAGCCTCCCAAGTGCCTGGAATTACAGGCACGTCCTACCATGCCTGTCTAATTTTTGTAATTTTAGTAGAGATGAGGTTGCACCATGTTGGCCAGGCTGGTCTCGAACTCCTGACCTCAGGTGATCCGCCCGCCTCGGCCTCCCAAAGTGCTGGATTATAAGTGTGAGCCACCATGCCTGGCCCTTGGGCTTATTCATTTTAACTATATTTTTGTACCCATTAACCATCCCCCCACCCTGCTACCCTTCCCAGCCTCTGGTAACCGTCCTACTCTCTATTGCCGTGAGTTCAATTGTTTTAATTTTTAGCTTCCATAGGTAAGTGAGAACATGCAAAGTTTGTTTTTCTGTGCCTGGCTTATTTCATATAACATAATGACCTCTAGCTCCATTCAGGTTGTTGCAAATGACAGGATCTCATTCATTTTTATGGCTGAATTATACTCCATTGTGTATATGTACCACATTTTCTTTATCTATTAATCTGTTAATGGACACTTAGGTTGCTTCCAAATCTTGGCTATTGTGAATATTGCTGCAATAAACATGAGAGTGTGGATATCTCTTCAATAAACTGATTTCCTTTTTTGGGGGCTATACCTAGCAGTGGGATTGTCAAATCATATAGTAGTTCTATGTTTAGTTTTTTTGAGGAACCTCCAAATTGTTCTCCATAGTGGTTGTAATAATTTACAATTCCACCAACAGTGTATGAGGGTTGCCTTTGCTCCACATTCTCTCTAGTATTTGTTATTGCCTGTCTTTTGGATAGAAGCCATTTTAACTGGGGTGAGATGATATCTCATTGTAGTTTTTTTTTTTTTTTTTTGAGATGGAGTCTCGCTCTGTCACCGGGACTGGAGTGCAGTGGCCGGATCTCAGCTCACTGCAAGCTCCGCCTCCCGGGTTTACGCCATTCTCCTGCCTCAGCCTCCCGAGTAGCTGGGACTACAGGCGCCCGCCACCTCGCCCGGCTAGTTTTTTTTTTTTTGTAATTTTTAGTAGAGACGGGGTTTCACCATATTAGCCAGGATGGTCTCGATCTCCTGACCTCGTGATCCGCCCGTCTCGGCCTCCCAAAGTGCTGGGATTACAGGCTTGAGCCACCGCGCCCGGCCGGCATGTAGACTTCTTTTGAGGAATGTCTATTCAAATAGTTTGCCCATTTCTTAGTAGGATTATTAGATTTTTTTTCTTTCTTTTTTTTTTTTTTTTTTTTTGAGACAGAGTCTCGCTTAGTCGCCCAGGCTGGAGTGCAGTGGCGCGATTTCGGCTCACTGCAAGCTCCGCCTCCCGGGTTCACGCCATTCTCCTGCCTCAGCCTCCCGAGTAGCTGGGACTACAGGCGCCCGCCGCCTCGCCCGGCTAATTTTTTGCATTTTTAGTAGAGACGGGGTTTCACCATGTTAGCCAGGATGGTCTCGATCTCCTGACCTCGTGATCCGCCCGCCTCGGCCTCCCAAAGTGCTGGGATTACAGGCGTGAGCCACCGCGCCCGGCCTAAATTTTTTTTCCTGTAGAGTTGTTTGAGCTCCTTATATATTCTGATTAGTAATCTCATGTAAGATACAGAGTTTGCAAATATTTTCTGCCATTCTGCAAGTTGTCCCTTCACTTTGTTAATTGTGTCCTTTGCTGTGCGGAAGCTTTTTAACTTGGTGTGATCCCACTTGTCCATTTTTGCTTTGATTACCTGTACTTGTGGAAGTCTCTGCTTTCTTTATACCTAGTGCCTAACACATATGGGGGCATATTTGACGCCTTTGAATAAGTTCACAACTTTGTGTTCTTGTTCTTGTGATTCAAAATGAACCTGTTTTTTTCTCCTTAGTGTCTCAATGAGATCTTGGAGTCAGCAGATGCACCCTTAGAAGTCACTGAAGGATTCATTCAGTCAATTTCCCTGTCAGTTCCATGGGGCTCTTTGCTGCAGGATAATTGTGCACTAGAAGTGAGAGGATTAGAAATGGTCTTCCGGCCTAGACCTCGCCCAGGTTGGTGTGTTGTATGTTTCTGTTTTGTGTGTTTCTATTTTTATTCTTCAGAGACTGGGAAAGTAGCCTGATTACATTAAATTTAGTATTTAATTTATTATTTTGCTTTGTATTTGTGAAATTTTCCATTGATAATACATTATGACTTGGCTCTTTGTATAACGTACATGTTTACACATTCAGAGTTGTTTCTTTCCCTGATTATTCACAGAAACTTTAGTATACAGATTATTTGGTTTATTTAATTATTTGTTACCAGTTATCTAAAATGAGACTTGGGTTTTAAAGATTCAAAATTATTGTGCCAGAAAGCAAGGAAGAATGTTCAAAGATTGATGGAGAAATGTTAAAGGGACACAGGATTGGTTGTCAAGGGGCTTCCATTGGCCAAATTTGGGAAAATTTGAGTATTACAAAGAATGATGACAGTAATGGTTTGTAACACATGAAATAAAAAAATCTCTAGGACAATACTGATACAGATAAATAAGTATGTAAGGTGGACAGGGAGAAGGAATGCTCTTCTTTATAGCAGAATAGCTACTTATAAATATAGAAAAACATGATAGAATTAGATAGAATTGACAATCTAGGTGACAGATATGTTGGTATGCAATGATAGAATTATAATCCCAAGTGCTGCCCAAAACATGAAAGTTTAAATTATATTTAGTAGAGTTAAAGTGAAATTCTGTATTTTGAAAACTGATATTGCATGCATGGAAATCGTCTTTAGTAATCTGGCATTTAATTTACAAGAGTATTCTATCTTTTAGCCATGATTAGTGGATATAATATTTTTCTGTGGGAAGGCAAACTTTCAAATATTTTTCTCTTTAAAACATTCCATTAGAAAGTCTTTTAAATTCCATTTTGGAAGGCAATAATTCTTGCGATCTCTGTCACTTTGCTTTGAATAATGTAGGGAGGTGTGGGGAGAATTTTCTCATGAGGGAAGATCTGGAAATGATTTTTCACATCTCATACACTTCCTCCTCCAAGGATGCTCTTTTATTTTATCTACATTTATACTAATTTCCAAAGCCTGTATCATCTGCTACTTCTGCCACATTTCCTGTTAATTTTCTCAGCTAGAAGGGAAGAATTAACTAAAGAATTAATCTCTTCTTTTAGCTTTCATAATGTTTTCTGTTGACATTCAATAGTTGTCTATTAATTGTATCTTATTTCTTTATATAGCAGGTTCTCTGAGGGCAGAATTTACTATTATTTTTTCTACTTTCTACAGCAGGGTTAGCAAACTGTAACCTGTAGGCCAAATTGATCCTGTCATCTGTTTTTGTTAATAAAGTTTTATTGGAACACAGCCATGCTTATTTGTTTATTTCCTTTAATGGCTGTTTTGTGCTCTGATATGAGAGTTGAGAAGTTGTGATATAGACCATGTGGTCCACAAAATAGAAAATATTTACTGTCTGACCCTTTACAGAAAAAGTTTGTCAACCCCTGCTTATAATATTTAGAACAGTTCCATGCATCTGTAGAATACCCATTAAGTATTTCTTGAATGAATACATGAATTGATATTTGGTAAAATATAACATGTTATGAGAGCACATTCTCTGGACTTTTTTCTGTGATTTTTTTTTCTTCTTGGTTATTATAAGGTGATATTTAAATCTCAAGAGTACTTTCTAGAATATTGTTTACCTGGGTAATACCATGATGTTAAAAATCTCTTAAAGGATTAAGAATTTATCTATTTGAAATGTGTTATTTTAAGAACTGGCATTGTTATAACTCTGAGAAATTATTTAGGATTAATTTATATTTTCCACAGCAACTGGTTCTGAGCCTATGTATTGGTCAAGTTTTATGACCAGCAGTATGCAATTGGCAAAAGAATGTCTTAGCCAGAAACTAACAGATGAACAAGGAGAAGGATCCCAGCCTTTTGAAGGACTTGAAAAGTTTGCTGAAACCATTGAAACAGGTTTGGTGTTATGGAGAATTTAAAAAAATTTAGATTTGATTTGGTAGTTTCGTGCCTTCGTGTAATAAGCTTTGTATAAGGCAAATCCATTGGAATGGATTTTTAAAAGAATTACTGTTCCCACTTCAGAACTTTAGAATGGAGGTATTTTAAATATTCCATTTAATTGTGTGGTTTTTTTTTTTTTGGTACCTTAGTTTCTCCATTTATTACGCTTGCATAGTGCATGGATTAGAATACAACAAATAGTGTTAGTCATTATCCCAAGCATCTGTTGAGATGTAACATGGTTAAATGCTCAGTAAGGCAAAATATTTATCATAAAACTCAGGATTTAAGGATTTTAATGGAAAGAAATTCAGCTTCTTTATTTTGTAAACAAAAGTTCTTATCAAACTTGTATTTATTTCTTTGGAGGTTTTTATTTAGTATATATGTGGTCTCTTATGTTGACAATTACTTGTTTACTTTAGTACTAAGAAGAGTAAAAGTCACTTTTATAGATACTGTTTTGAGAATTGAACATGTGCCAGAAAATTCCAAAACTGGAACTGCACTTGAAATTCGAATAGAAAGGTAAGAATTCTTATGTCTGAAAATAAATGACCCTATTGTAACTCCTCCATTACATTTTCAGGGAGGTTTTGGAGATTAGAGGTAATGATATGAAAATATTGCATAATTTCAGAGTATAGTGCTGCTCTTCAAGTTGTGTTTTAATTCTAATTCCATTATTGAAAACTTGAAAGTGCCAGTTGCGGTATAATTATGTCTAATACCATGTTGAATTTAAAGCAAGTTATTCTGTTTTAGTTAATAGCAAATCAGAATAATAAGCATTTGAGTGCCACTAAATTTAAGGCATTCCTGTGGGAAAGTTTCAGTTTTTTCATATTAACAATGCAACATTTAGGCATATTTCATTAACATGAAAGACATTTTTGTTTTGCTGTGCTTAATCTAAGTGCTGCTTTAGTGAGAAAGGCTAAGGCCACTATTTGGAGGATCCTGTAAGGATTATGTTAAGGTCAATACGCTCAATATTTACTTAAAACGTATAAATACATGGGTTTTAGTTTTTTGTGTATGCCCACTTGAAGCCCTTACACGTAGCTGTAAAGCAAGGTTAATTTACATACATACACCTAAGCATTGATTTGAGGGAGTAACTGGTCACCCATGTATTAATGCTGTATGAACTGCCAACAGAAATGAGCAGGATGAAGCGCGTACACTGCATGAGCACCAGAGACACTTCGTACATGGATCTACTGGGGGTCTCTACTGCATTTTAAGCAGCTGTGTTATGGTTTCTGTCTTTCACAAAACACCTATTAGTAAAACAGTTGTTGTTAGCAGATCTTTGGAATTAGGGTCCATTGCCTTAAATAGTAGATTTTTAAAAATCTAAAATCTCCTGCATTTAGAACCACATTATGTGTTTTGTTTAAACTAAAAATTAGTCACATGTAGGAATTCAAGAAATGTCTTTTGTGACTTGGAGCCAAATGCTGTCACACTGTTACCAAGAGATGTTTTGTGGGGGAGTACAGGAATTGTTTTCCTTAAAACTAACTTTAGGGAGTTAGTTTTTTTCTCTCAATTTAAGCCTCATAAAGTTACCATTTTGGAGTTAAGACCTCTTCATGAAAATATTTACGGTAGTAAAACACGATGAGACTGACCCACATTATAGGCATATTCTAAAAAGTGCTAACACTTGAAAAAGCCCTTTAACTTAAAAAAGCTATGTGCGTTTCTTATTGTAAATAGGTTTTTCTGGGAGCTTTTTGTAAATGCTTTTTTAAAAAAATTTCAGAACTGTATACTGTGATGAAACTGCTGATGAATCCTCAGGAATTAATGTGCATCAACCCACTGCTTTTGCTCACAAGTTACTTCAGCTCTCTGGAGTGTCTCTCTTCTGGGATGAGTTTTCTGCATCAGCAAAATCTTCCCCAGTGTGTTCAACTGCACCAGTGGTAAGAAAAACAAAACAAAAAACCCTAAAACCATAATCAAAGATTTTTTGAAAGGTTTAAATGGGGGCTATTAAATTTTGCTAGGATATATAATATGTCTGAATGAGTCTCTGTCTTGAGATTTAATGCAAATATTCAGTAATGGTAATATGTATTTCAGAGATTTGAAAATACTAATATTTATATTCCTACCAGTGTGCTGTGTATTAGTCTGAAAGAGAAATGTTGGGTACTGTATGTTGGGGGGAAATGGTGTTGAAGTTGAGTATCCCTTATTCAAAATGCTGGAACTGTGTTTCAGATTTTTGAATATTTTTATAGATATAATGAGATATCTTGGGGATGGGACCCAAGTCTAAATACAAAACTCATTTATGTTTTTTTTTTTGTTTGGAGAGAGTCTCCTGTCGCCCAGGCTGGTGTGCAGTGGCGCAATCTCGGCTCACTGCAGCCTTCGCCTCCTGGGTTCAAGGGATTCTTCTATCTCAGCCTCCTGAGTAGCTGGGATTACAGGCACGTGCTACCATGCCCGGCTAATTTTTGTATTTTTAGTAGAGATGGGGTTTTGCCACGTTGGCCAGGCTGGTCTCGAACCCCTGACCACCTGCCTTGGCCTCCCAAAGTGCTGGGATTACAGGCATGAGCCACCACATCTGACCCATTTATGTTTCATATATGCCTTATACACATAACCTGAAGGTAATTTTATAAAATATTTTCAATAATTTTGTGCATGAAACAAATATTTGACTGCAACTCATCATGTGAGGTCTGGTGTATTTTCCTGACCTTATGGTAGTGTCATGTTGGCATGCAAAAACTTTTGGATTTTGGAGCATTTTGGATTTTGAGTTTTTGGTTTAGAGATGTTTAGCCTATATTAACATCTATCTTTTTTTTCAATAAAAACTGGAAATTAAGCAGTGTTCAAATTTACCTTACATAGTGACTGTATTGATGAAACTTTATTCTACAAATCATGTCTTTAAAAAGCTTTATAATTAAGGAACTCTGTTAAATCCCTTCCGAGAGGAAAGTCTTTTTATAAGTCACTCTATAATTTGCCTTTCATGTTATTTTACAAATCAGATTTTCTTAATTATACAGTGCCCATTAGGTTTTCTTACTGCTGTAACTTGAAGAGATACTGTGCTTTTTTTCATGAAGTCCTTTTTCATGATTTGCTTTTATTACCAGTGGACTGCTAACATATTACTGTGTTTCCTTTTAGCTATAAGATACTGGTTTGTCCATTGTAACATCATACAGTTTTACATGTCTAATATTTTATTCTTCTTAAGTTGACATTTATATTTTACGTTTCATTTTATTTATATAAAGTATTTTAAATAATTATTTTTGTCACTTTATTGTAGGAAACTGAGCCAAAGCTGTCACCTAGCTGGAACCCCAAAATTGTTTATGAGCCACACCCACAGTTAACTAGAAATTTACCAGAGATAGCACCCTCTGACCCAGTGCAGATTGGAGGGTTGATTGGTAGGTTGGAGTTGAGTCTCACGTTGAAACAGAATGAAGTACTTCCTGGAGCTAAGGTCAGTGTTTGTTTCACTTTCTATAGTAAAACCAAAATAAAAGTACAAGTATTCTTTATTCTATGCAGTGATTCACTGATTGATCACTGCAGATTATCCTGTCTCTAGTGTACCGCTGTCACTGAGTTAGCATTTTTACTCTCCGTTGATGCTTCTATCCTAGGTCACAAAATTTACGTGAGGACTGCCTTTGCCCTACTGTTGCCGCTCAGGTGTTACAAAGAGCTGCCTTCTACACTCACTCTCCCCTATTCTGACAATTCGAAACTGAGAAACCTCTCTTTTTGGTATTAGGCATAGTTTCATTTGTTCAGATGACTAGGAATTTATTAAAAAAATTCTTTCTATTGTCATAAAATTAAGTTTAAAGGAAAAGAGATTTGGCGAGCAGGAATTCTGTAGAAGATGTTTTAAAATTATATATATGTAAAAATATCTACCCATCTATTTTGAACAGAATGACCATTTTTATATAGTTGTATAATATTTGTGAAAAGAGAGACTTTTCCCATTGTCTCATAGCTTTAAAAAGTTTTGACACAAAATAAACCTATATTATATATCATCTCTACTTTTTCTTTTTGAGATGGGGTTTCCCTCTGTTGCCCAGGCTGGAGTGCAGTGACAAGATCTTGGCTCACTGCAGCCTCAGCCTCCTGGGCTCAAACAACCCTCCCGCCTCAGCCTCGCAAGTGGCTGGGGCTACAGGCACATGCCACCATGCCTGGCTAAATTTTGTATTATGTTTTTTGTAGAGACAGGGTCTCGCTATGTTGCCGAGGCTGATCTCGAACTTCTGGGCTGAAGCAGTCCTTCTTGCTCAGCTTCCCAAAGTGTTGGGATTATGGGCATGAACCACCTCACCGGGAACCTTTACTATTTTTAAGTGTAAGTTAAGTGATAATCAGTATATTTATATTCTTTTTCCCTTCATTTCCCCACTGTTCCCAGCCTCTGGTAACCATCAGTCTACTCTGAATATTCATGAGATCCCCTTTTTTTAGCTCCTGCCTATGAGTGAGAATATGCGTTGTCTCTTTGTGCTTGACTTACGTCACTTAACGTAATGGCTTCTAGTTCCATTCATGTGGTTACAAATGACAGGACTCCATTATTTTTTATGGCTAAATAATATTCCATTGTGCATATATACCACATTTTCTTTATGCATTCATCTGTTGATGGATATTTAGAATGAGTCCATATTTTGGCTATATTCACACACATCACACTATGTGAACAGTGTGCTGTAAACATGGCAGTGCAGATACCTCTTTGGTATATTGCTTTCCTTTCTTGCGGGTATATACCTAATGTGGAATTGCTGAATCATATGGAAGTTCTAGTTTTAGTTTTTGTTGTTGTTGTCCCTTTGTTTTCTTTTTTCAAAAATTTCAATAGTTTTTGGGATACAGATGGTTTTGGTTACATAGGTGAGTTCTTTAGTGGTAAATTCTGAGATTTTAGTGTACTTGTCACCTGATTAGTGTACAGTATACTCAATATGTTGTCTGTTATCCCTCACCTCTCTCCTAAACTCCCCTCCTCCTGAGTCCCCACAGTCAATTATATACCTCTGTATGTTTTTGCATTCTCATAACTTAGCTCCCACTTGTAAGTGAGAACATATGGTATTTGATTTTCCATTTCTGAGTTCCTTAACTTATCATAATGGCCTCCAGTTCCATCCAAGTTGCTGCAAAAGACATTATTTTGTTTCTTTTTATGGCTGAGTAGTATTTCACTGTGTGTGTGTATGTGTATACATATATGTACACATATATTTGTGTGTGGTGTATATATATATGTGGTGTGTATATGTATGTGGTGTGTATATATATTGTGTATATATGTATGTGGTGTGTATATATAGTGTATATATGTGTATACGCGTGCACACACGCACACACACACACAGTGGAATTGCTGGCTGGAATGGTAGATCTACTTTTAGTTCTTTAAGGGATTTCCATACCGCTTTCCATAGTAGTTGTACTAGTTTACATTCCTACCAGCAGTGTAACAGTGTTCCTTTTTTATGACATCCATCCCAACATCTATTGTTTTTTGACTTTTTAATTATGGCCGTTCTTGCAGGAGTAAGGTGGTATCTCATTGTGTTTTTAATTTGCATTTTCCTGATGATTAGTGATGTTGAGCATTTTTTCATGGTTGTTGGCTGTTCAAGTATCTTCTTTGAGAAATATATAATCATGTCCCTTGCCAGCTTTTGGATGGGATAATTTTTTCTTGCTGATTTGTTTGAACTCCTTGTAGATTCTGGATATTAGTCCTTTGCGGGACGCATAGTTTACATATATTTTCTCCTACTCTGTAGGTTGTCTGTTTAGTCTGCCGATTATTTCTTTTGCTGTGCAGAAGCTTTTTAATTTAATCAGGTCCCATTTATTTTTGTTTTTGTTGCATTCATTTTTAGGGTCTTAGTCATGAATTTTTTGTCTAAGCCAATGTCCAGAAGAGTTTTTCCAGTGTTTTCTTCTAGAATTTTTATGGTTTCAAGTCTTAGGTTTACATCTTTGGTCCATCTTGAGTTGACTTTTGTATAGGGTGAGAGATGAGGATCCAGGTTCATTCTTCTACATGTGGCTTGCCAGTTTTCCCAGCATCATTTATTGAATAGGGGGTCTTTTAAACAATTTATTGTTTTGCATTTGATGAAATTCAGCATCCCTCTATGATAAAGACCCTCAACAAAATAGGCATAGAAGGGACTTACCTCAAAGTAATAAAAGACATATATAACAAACCTACAACCAACATCATACTGAATGGGGAAAAGTTGAAAGCATTCCCCCTGAGAACTGAAACAAGACAAGGATGCCCACTTTCACCACTTCTATTCAACATAGTACTGGAAGTCCTAGCCAGAGCAGTCAGGCAAGAGAAAGAAATAAAGGACATCCAAATTGGAAAAGAGGAAGTCTGACTATAGCTGTTCACTGATGCTGTGATCATATACCTAGACAACCCTGAAGATTCATCCAAAAGGCTCTTAGATCTGATCAATGAATTCAGTAAACTCCCAGGTTACAAAATCAATGTACACGAATCAGTGGCAGTGCTATACAGCAACAATGACCGAGCTAAGAATCAAATCAAGAACTCAGTCCCCTTTACAACAGCTGCAAAATAAATAAATAAATAAAATAAAATACCTAGGCATATACTTAACCAAGGAGCTGAAATCTCTCTACAAGGAAAACTACAAAACACTGCTGAAAGAATAGATGACACAAACAAATGGAAACACATCCCATGCTCATGGATGGAAATAATGCATATTGTGAAAATGACCATACTACCCACAACAATCCACATATTCAGTGTAATTCAAAATACCGTCATTTTTCACAGAACTAGAAAAAACAACCCTAAAATTCATATGGAACCAGAGAAGAGCCCACACAGCCGAAACAATACTAAACAAAAAGAACAAATCTGGAGTTATCACATTACTGGACTTTAAATTATACTACAAGGCTGTAGTTAGCAAAACAGCATGGTGCTGGTATTAAAATAGGCACTTAGTCCAATGGAACAGAATAGAGAACCCAGAAATAAAACCAAATGTGTACAACTAACTGATCTTTGACAAAGCATACAAAAACATTTTTAGTTTTCTGAGGAACCTTCATACTGTTCTCGATAGTGGTTGTACTAATTTACATTCCCACCAACAGCATATGAGGGTTCTCCTTCTCATAGCTTTGACACTGTATAAAGACACTGTATGAATACAACTGTATTTATGTCTTAGGGAATCATATTGATCAGTCTTATGGAGAACCAGGAAATTTGCATTTACTTAGCTAAAAATGTATTTGTCAAGCATTATTTTCACACCTTGAAAACAAATTTTCTATATAATCTGTATAAAACGTTGTTTTAATTAAGAAGATACCAGGATTTATTCATTTGTTTATGTACTGATCTCCCTAGTTGTAGATGTTCAAGTGACTACCGTATGCCAGCCACTTACCTGTCCAAGTTCTTGGGACAGATGCAAAGATGAGTGGAATACAATCTACCTTGGTAGAAGATACAGTAAGGGGTATGGAAATTGCTATGGGGACATGGAAGAGGAAGCCACTAAGTACATGTCAATATACATAAAACGATTTTTCAGAGGATTGAAGTATCTCCGCAAATCCCTCCTTGGATTGGAACCTCTGACTAGAGTTGGAGGAGGAGGAAAGTAGTTAGAATGAAGACACACCTATTACTGATTACTCAGGCCCCTTTTGTTTACTGCTCTGTCCTTCTTCAGATGGTGCAAAATCCTTTCACAATATCATAAAGCCCTTTATAAGTAACATGTTGGGATTGTTAGCAGAACAGATAGTCAAAGGGTTATGTAAACTCTACAGGGAATCCTCTGCTGTGATAACATCCTTGGGAAACTAATACTAATAATATGCTTATGTCTCTGGGGAATGCATTTGCCATGTCTGTAAGAAGGAGGAAGCATAATAATAACTTTTTCGTTCTGTTTTGGTTAATTTTATATAGTCTTCCATATTTGTATAATTTTATATTTATGTAAACCCAAACTTTTGCACATGTGTCGATTTGTACAAATGTCTTTTATAATAGAACATTACGTATGCATTTATACGAATGTATAAATATATGTTACTTTTAGAGTTCTGTATATTAGGTGACAAATGAACATCTGGAAAGATTGCATAGTGGCATTGTGTGCCAGCCAGTATTTAATATTTAGAGGTACTTTCTTTTCCTATAGAGTAATTTTTGTATAATGACTTATATATTTGAGTATAACTTGTTTTTATTTAATGCAAATGATGCTAAGTGGAAAAAGACAAATTCTGGATTTTAGTATTGAGGAACATAGATCTCATAAAATGTAGTGTAGATAAGGATGGCATTCATTAGGGGTGCTGAAAACGTCAGATCTTTAATCTGTTTCTGATGTACGTTAGAGTTAACTCTTTCAACTGCAGATTCGAAATATTATGAAACATTTCATGTTTTTTTTTTTAAGTTCTCAGAATAGTATTCCCTTGAGTAGTGTGTAAGTCTGTGTTTCATATATTTGGTTTTAGCCTATGTTTTTAGGAATGCATTTGTATGAAAATTGGAGACTGCCCATATTGAATTTAGAGATGTTTTGTTTCAGTTACTATGTTACATTGAGTTGAGATTTGTTTCTTAGTTATGTTTTTTTATGTTTCCAAAAGAAAATAATAAGTACTTTGTTCTTTTTATGCCGAACTCAGAATGTACAAATAATGAAATATTTCTATGAAAATTTTAGTTTCAATGAATTAGAAATGAAACTCTTGATTGTCCATTCTAATGAAAGTCAGAGATTGTGCTTTCAGTACAACAATTGTGAAATTATAAAACAATTTTTAAATTTGGCATGTAATTAGAAACACATTTTCTCCTCTCAGCCTTAGGTTGGCTCATGGCTTGGGATGTCAGTAGTCAGGAAGGTGCCCTGTAAAATAAGCTGTCTGTGGGCAGAACAGGGGAGCCATGCCATTGGAAGGAGTGAGGGCCTTCCCTCCAGGTCAGCCTAGCTGAAAATCCAGGTCTGGATCTGCTACATGGCCTTGTGCAATTCACTGAATCTTTGTCAGCTAATTTCTTCACCTGTAAAACAGGAACAGAAATGAGAATTAGAGGAAATATATATAAAAGCACTTAGCATGGTACCCCAATGCTAAAAAACAAAATGTGATAATAATGATTAATTTTACTGGATAATGTCTTCTTAGGTCATAGAAATTTCTCAATCATTTTATGTAGTTTATTTATTTATTTATTTTTTAGAATCAGAAGGAATCCCTTTTCCTCCTGGGGAAGAAGTGATTTTCTAGATATGAGTGTTTTGTTAATTCTATTATTTTTCAGTTACAAATGACATAAAAATAATAGGAGTCAGTGTTAACAGGAGGCAAATGAAAAGTAAGGCAAGGATATTCTGCTTTTTAGAATGTGATATAGACAATAGAGTAATTGCTTTTGTCAGAGTATTCAGGAATCATCAGGAGAGTGGGATGGAGCTTTTATTTCTAGATGGAAAAGTGGGCAAAGAGTTGGAAAAGTGAAAGGAAGTCTACATAAGCACCATCTTCTATCCACATTTCTGTACTGGCTTCCCCTTACATGCAGAGCAGGCTTTGTGGACCACAGGAGGTACTGGGAGGGCACAGTGTTGGTGGAGAAGGTCCTTACATGCTCTGCTAGAGTATGATTGATAGCGTACTTAAGAAAGCCAACTTTATTTGTTCTTGATGTGAATCAGACTTTAAGGATTATGATTTTAGTCTTTTGAAAGTCAATGAATACTGTACTATTGCTACCTTAATATTCATCCTTGGAGACTATGTCTTAAGTCCTCCTCAAATACTTTAAGTACTCAGAAGACTTGAAGAGACAAAAAGTATAACATTGGACTTGTGAGCATGGAATTTCTCAGAGGATTTTTCCTTTTAGAACAATAGTTTGGTGGCCTCTAAATCTTTTCATTTAGATGGTGTGAATTAGTAGAGAGAATCTCAAATGAAGGACTCCAAGACTAAAGACTCAGTATTCATCTCAGTTCACTAAAATATACTGACCTTTATGGTGATAAGGTGTTATAAAGAATACTCCTCCTGAATAGTTTTGTTTTGTTTTGTTTTCCCTTAAGTTGGATGTTGATGGACAGATAGACTCTATTCATTTACTCCTGTCACCGAGACAGGTGCACTTGCTTTTGGATATGTTGGCGGCTATTGCTGGACCAGGCAAGTATAATTCTGTTATTATATATACTTGTTACTTTTTTAAATTTTAAAAAACTTTAAAATATGTAATGTATGTACATGTAGGAAAGTCTCTTATTTTTGATATGTGAATTGAAAGAAGCAAGTAAGAATCTTAAGTAGTTAAATTTGATTTGGTATTTTGAATTGTGTTACCGTGGAACATATTCACATTCAGATTATGTGTGTCACATTCTTAACTTTTCTAAAATTGTTCTGAGTTCTTTGGTTGGGGATAGTACTTCATACAACCAGGAAAGTATAATTCTTGAACACAGTAAGTGGTGCACATTTTAAAATATTTTCAATGGCTTCTATCTATCAGAGATAAGATTTTGGGAGTCCTGACTAGTTGCTTAAAGCTATTGCTTAGAGCTCTGACTCATTAAATAGCAGTAGTTTTGCACTGTGGTGTTCAGGTCCCATTGTTGTTCCATAAATGGGTTTTGGGAAAGAAATGCTTAATTAACTCCAAATTTAATTACTGTTTTGGTTTCCTTTTGTATGCTTGTAGAAAATTCTAGCCAAATAGGGTTAGCTAATAAAGATAGGAAAAATCGACCCATGCAGCAGGAAGACGAGTATCGAATTCAGATGGAGTTAAACCGGTATTATTTGAGAAAAGATTCCCTCTCTGTGGGTGTATCTTCAGAGCAAAGCTTTTATGAGACAGAAACAGCTCGTACACCTTCTAGCCGTGGTAAGCAACTCAAACAGTTGACACCAGAATCATATATTATAATCATGGATACAATTACACTTAATTTTGGCTGCTGTGAACAGAAGTTTAGGAATGAAAGAACAAAAATATCCACATTGTAAGAAATCCACAACTTTTCATTTATAATTAATCAGAACATTATAGTAATGCACCAGCACATGGGTGCTCTAGTGTATTTTTTTGATTTTGATTGTATAGTTTTGTTTTGTAAATGATTTAGTCTAAGGAAAACCAATTTACAAAAATGTAAATTTGTGTGAAAAAGTAGGTAGCTATATATTTTGTCAAATTATTATGTGCTCATGTAATGATTTATAGATTAAGAAACTACTAAACTACTAAAGTTTGATAAGGAAACTTTCCTTTCTTGATCTTTCCATCAGTTATATGTAAATAATAATCTCTACCCAGCTTACTTTACATTTATAGGTGTTTCACAATGTATAAGTGCTAATAACATAAATAATATGAATCAATTTAAGTATGGAATGCTGGACAAAATGAGAAATCAAAGCCTGCTAAAAAAATTTTGGCCATAATAAACTTCATTTGCATGAGGGTAAAACAATCCCAAAAGAAGAAACTGAAATGTAAATGAATTCCGAGTAATGTTTTTGGCTCTGAATAAAAGAAGTAACTGTATCCAGATGAAACTAGAGGTTGCGATATATTTATACTATTTTAAAATCTGATTTTAATTCCTAAACTGGCATATCACATTAAAAATATACCAAGTAATACTACATTTATATATTTAAAACAAAAGAAAACATATTCATCAGTAGGATAGCTTCCTTTTTCATTAATTTATATTGAGTTTTTACTATGCCATTAATATTTTGGATTCAAATAAATTACTCCACTGGAAGTAACATAAAATTTGGGACATCGCTATATCTCACATAATCTGAAGGAAGAGGATTGTATTAACGTATATTAACTTACTTAAAAGACTTGAATTGGTGGGATTACAATACAAGTGACATAGTTTAATTCTCTCTAGAAGAAGAAGTATTCTTCTCCATGGCTGATATGGACATGTCTCATAGTCTCTCTTCTCTTCCACCCCTTGGGGACCCCCCAAACATGGACCTTGAGTTATCATTAACTAGTACATATACAAATACCCCAGCAGGATCTCCATTAAGTGCTACTGTGGTAAAGTATTACTTAATTTTTCTTCTGGTCTTGAAAAGTTGCTTCTAAAATCCTACACTTCATTCATGTGCTTTAAAAAAATCTTTTATAGCTTCAGCCCACTTGGGGAGAGTTCCTTGATCATCATAAAGAACAGCCAGTAAGAGGGTCAACATTTCCATCCAACCTAGTTCACCCAACATCTTTACAGAAGACATGTAAGTAAAAATAGACATTTGTTGTTAGTTTCTGCTGGAATTTTTAAAATGCCATTCTACTGGTGCTTTTCTTTCTTTCTTTTTTTTTTTTTTTCTTTTTTTTTCTGGTCTTGGCCATTTACAAAGTTGAGAAAGCAAAAATGAACCATTGTTAAACAATTCTAAAACAATTCAAGTGAATTGTTTTAGAATAATTGTTCATTTATTGTATTCTTTGTGTATTTAAATACTTAAATATTTTTAGTTAAAACTACACTGTTAAGTTTCATATTATTATTGCAGTTTAGGACCCTCAATCAATCATGTGATTTTTGTTTCACTGTTTACATTTTCCTTGAAAGAGAACCTCAGGTTTCTTTTCTGCCAAATTTAATTGATATACACCCAAGGCTTAAAGGAAAATTTGGTGAGCATACTGGAAAATCTTGAGTTTTCCAGTATGTTTTTATTAATGTAAAAGCTTGATTTGTACATTTACTGTTGTCATGTACTCTTGTACTTCAGTGCAAAAATCTTAGATATAAGATGCAGCAAGATAGCAGTTGGTTTTACTTACATTAATTGTTTAGTATCATTCAAACTGTTGTATGGTCATCTTTTTTAAAGGTAATAAATGAGTATATGTTTTATAATTTTGATATAATAGTTTTATGTGTTAAATTTTATGTATATAATTTTAATACTTGTATTTCAGCTCTCCCATCTAGATCTGTTTCAGTGGATGAATCCAGGCCTGAACTTATTTTTAGACTAGCTGTGGGAACTTTTTCAATCTCTGTGCTTCACATTGATCCTTTATCTCCACCTGAGACGTCATTGAACCTTAATCCATTGACACCTATGGCAGTAGCTTTCTTTACTTGTATAGAAAAGATTGATCCAGCAAGGTTTTCAACAGAAGATTTTAAGTCTTTCCGAGCAGTGTTTGCAGAAGCTTGCTCACATGATCACCTTAGGTAAACTCTCACATATGTATTAATGATCCTTTAAACTTCCACACAAGTGCTAATAATCCTTGAAAAAGAACCACATGTGGACTTTTGTATCTGCCTATCTGCATTTGTTTTTCTAATTCACACTTTATTTGTAAATGAATGGAATGAGTGAAGTTTTCTTGCAATGCTGCAAAGATGTTTATTGTAGAATCTTTCATTCAGGTTATTTGGCAAGCGAAATAACAGATCTAGATAACAGGAGTTTTCTAAGTGATCTCTTTAGCACCCTGCCCAGCTCTTGTCAACTTTTTTTTAACCACATTCTGCCATCATCCCTACTGACACCATTGCAATTGTGAAAACAGTTTTTATTATCACTGGCATTAGCAGAGATGGCAATGGTGATGAAAAATAAAAAAATACTGTTGGAACTGATCCATATGCCACTGGCCATAGGGTGGGAAACATTACCAAGGCTGATAGTGAACTTGAATGCTACGTTTCAACTTCTGCTTAAGAAAAATCAAAGCTATCCAAATAGCCAGTGAGTGATCCTTTCATGGATTGAGTCAATAGATGAAGAGATAATTGAATTTGTAATATAGTTTTTTTTGTTTGTTTGTTTTATTGTTTTTTGTTTTGAGACAGAATCTCACTCCATCGCCCAGGCTGGAGTGCAGTGGCACAATCTTGGCTCACTGCAACTTCTGCCTGTCAGGTTCCAGCTATTCTGCTGGCTCAGCCTCCCGAGTAGCTGGATAGTTTTTGTATTTTAGTGGAGATAGGGTTTCACCATCTCTATTAAGACTCACCATTTTGGCCAGGCTGATCTCGAACTCCTGACCTCAAGTGATCCACCTGCCTTGGCCTCCCAAAGTGCTGAGATTACAGGCGTGAGCCGCTGCGCCTGGCCTTTAGTATTGTTAATGAGCAAACTCTGTTTATTTTAATGTGAAGGTGATCTATAAATTGTTGAATGATGTCTTATACAGTGGTTTAAACGTATCATATATATTAGTATTTTTAAAAAATACTTTGGGCTTTTATTTAATCTTTTTAACTTTTTTTAAGTATGAAAATTGATATGAAAAGTAGTGTTACACCTAATACAAGAAAAACTTTACAGTTTAGGATTACAGTATTTGTAATCAAACTGTAAAAACATTTTGTTTTCTTCTACCTCTTCTTTTTTTTTCTTTTTTTTTTTTTTTTTTGAGACAGTCTTTTGCCCTGTTGTCCAGGCTAGAGTGTAGTGGTGCAGTCTCAGTTCACTGCAACCTCTGCCTCCTGGGTTCAAGCGATTCTCGTGCCTCAACCTCCTAAGTTGAGGCATGCAACCCACCCCCAGCTAATTCTTGTGTTTTTAATAGAGACAGGGTTTCACCATATTGGCCAGGCTGGTCTCGAACTCCTGACCTTAGGTGATCCACCCACCTTGGCCTCCTAAAGTGCTGGGATTACAGGCATGAGCCAGTGTGCCTGGACTTTTTTTTTTCCCCCCATTTTTGACAAGGTTTCAAATATCTGCCAGTAGGAAAATACAACAAAAGCAACAGAAAATAGTGGTAGACCTCATTTGGGCCTCACTGACTAAAGTTTTTGAAATATTGCGTGATGTTTTTAGGTAACTTTAAGAAACTATTTTATATATTTTACAGATCTGAAAGATTTTATCTTTGCAATGTAAATTTTTAAATGTGGAAGAGGAAGGGCAGTGTTGAGAAATAAATAGATCCTGAAAAATCTTCCATCAACAGAACTGATTTTTTATCTTAAGGAAAGGGAAATTTGAAGCAATCTTTCTGGTTAATTTCCTTAGGAGTATTAATTATTGATAACAACTTGAACTTGTCAGACTAGGTGGATAATTGTTATATGTTAACACTTTGTTCTATTCTTTGTCTACTTGCACATTGTTTAATCTAGAAGTATATGAATAATCTTAAATGGTGCATTTTTTATAATAGATTTATAGGTACTGGCATTAAAGTATCCTATGAACAAAGACAAAGATCAGCTTCCCGATATTTTAGTACTGATATGTCCATTGGGCAAATGGAATTTTTGGAGTGCCTATTTCCAACTGATTTTCATTCTGTTCCTCCTCACTATACAGAGGTAAATGTTGAATACTTTTTCTTTAAGATTATTTTTTAAATCTATCTTGCTTTTTAATAATTGTATGAGTCAGTGATTTTCTTTAAAAATGTATAGAAAGTCATATAGGAGGAATATTGTCATTTTCTTTTTGCGTTTGTGTTCTATTGAAACATTTTTAAGAATGTTACTCAGCATCGTTATAAGGATCTGTTAGAATTTTAGAGTTGACTTGTTTAGGAGTGACAGGTGGGTTATGAGAGAAATGACTTCATTTCACTCATGTTCAAAGCACTCTTCATTTCAGAAGAATTTGATTATTGAACAAATAGTTATTGAATGTCTGCTGTGTGCTAAGCACTGTTCAAGACAAGTTAAATGTTTTGTGTTCATTTACCATTATTCTGATATTTTCCCTAATGTAAAAGTGTGACCTAAAGAAACTTTAGAAAACTGTCAAAGTTACATTTATTGCTGTTACTTTGACCCTATACTGTTTTATTTAAACAACACTTTGTTGGAAATGAATTTATTTGAATCCTCGCTTACATTTTACCATGAGATATCACAGAAGTTAACTAACTTGTCTAAGGTTCACATTGCTAATAAGTGACAAAAATGAAACTTAAAACCAGATTTCTGACTTCAAAAAGCCTTTCTCACTCTTATATGGGTACCTCTGTAAATTCATGTGATTAATTGTAGGTTAATCTTACCTTTAATTTATCTTCGTCTTTGCTTTTAAGCTTTTAACGTTCCATTCCAAAGAAGAGACTGGTTCCCATTCCCCTGTGTGTCTTCAGCTTCATTATAAGCATTCTGAGAATAGAGGGCCCCAGGTAAGAGATCTTTTTCTATAGTTGCCACCTGTAAATTTTCATCTGATATATATTTTGTCACAATTAAAGATTTTAACCCAATTTTATAGTAGTTTTTAGTGATTGGATTAATGCCCTTTTTTTTTTTTTTAAAGGGTAATCAAGCAAGACTTAGTTCAGTTCCTCAGAGGGCAGAATTGCAAATTAAATTAAATCCAGTGTGTTGTGAGCTGGATATCAGTATTGTGGACAGGTTAAATTCTTTGCTTCAACCACAGAAACTTGCCACAGTAGAGATGATGGCATCCCACATGTATACTTCATATAATAAGCATATTAGTCTGGTAAGTATTCAAAAGCTGCAAATACTAATCATAATTATGGTTAGCTAATAGGGTTATTGAGATAATTTCTGAACTTAAGTATTTTTAATAGATTAAACAGTATATATTGTTAAAACAGCATTATTTGTAATAATAAAAAAAGGAGACATCTGTTATGTCTTGGTAGTAGACTAGCTAAATAAGTTTTGATATACACTGAATGAAATGTCATGTGGTCATTTAAAATGATGGTTATGGCCGGGTGTGGCAGCTCACGCCTGTAATCCCAACACTTTGGGAGGCTGAGGTGGGAGGATCACTTGAGGCCAGTTTGAGACCAGCCTGGCCAACATGGCGAAACTCTGTCTCTACTAAAAATACAAAAATTAGCTGGGCCTGGTGGCACCCATCTGTAATCTCAACTACTCAGGAGGCTGAGGCATGAGAATAGCTTGAACCCAGGAGGTGGAGGTTGCAGTGAGATCGCATCACTGTGCTTCAGCCTGGGTGACAGAGTGAGACTCTGTCTCAAAAAAAAAAATAAAATAAAATAAAATGATGGTTATGAAGATGGTATAGCAACATGAAGAAGGCTCATCAAGAAGGATTAAATCAAAAAGTAGAATATATTGCTTTATGTAAACTTGTCACAACTGTGTAAATAAAATTGATGTATAGAAAAAGAATGCCTGGAAATATGCCAGTCAGTAGCATTGCTTATGTTACAGTGGAATTAGGTTTTCGTTACTTTTCCATGTCTATCTGAATTTTTATAAGCTGTAATTATAACGTCTTCATAAAATTTTATCTATTTATATATTTGATAAATTACTTGAACTACCTAAAACATGTAGCCCAAACAATATGGGATATACTTTTGAAAATAATCTATTGAACATCACATTATATCACTTTTACTTGGATCTGGTGCCTGGGGTCTTTTCTAAGCAAATTAAGTCAGTCAGGTTTGCAAGAAGTCTATTAGGAATTTTGGGGCCAGAGGACCAGGATCAGATGGAGACAACCTTTGTTAAAAAGAAAAGGAAAAAGATATTCTATTTTTCTACTTCTTTGCTTTTCTCTTAGTATTGAGTATTCACATCAAATTAGCATTCTTTATTAATATTATTATTATTATTGTGACAAAAATCTGTTGCCCAGGCTGCAGTGCTGTGGTACGGTATCGGCTCACTTCAGCCTTGACCCCCTTGGCTTAAGCGATCCTTCTACCTCAGCCCCCCAAATAGTTGGGGCTACATGCATGTGCCGCCCAGTTAAGTTTTTGTTTTTTGTCTCCCTATGTTGCTCAGGCTGGGCATTCTTTATTTGTTACTGTTATCGATTGCTAGTTATTTTAGTTTCTGTGGGGTAGTCTCTGTATTAGCTGTTAACTATATATGCAATCGGATGATGGTTTAATCTGTTGGGTTATTTTTGCCTGAGAGTGGTGGTTAATATTAGCAAATCAAGTGGGGAAGAGTTAGAATAGATTTGTTAAAAATCCAAGTCTAGATGGGTGTGGTGGCTTGCACCCATAGTCCCAGCAACTCAGGAGGCTGAGGCAGGAGGATTGCTTGAGCCCAGGAGTTTGAGACCAGCTGGGTGATATAGCAAGACCTGTTTCAAAGAAAACAAACACACACAAGATTTGTACGTCTAGCATATGAAGGGAATTTTCTAATCATGGAGGTTAGAAATGGATTGAAGAAACTGAGGAGTGTTACAACCTAGAGTGGAATAAAGCTTTTTAAGTTTCAATATATTTTAGAGAAAAAATAGAAATAGATTTCTTTTTGAATGGCATGTTCTTTGACCCTTCTATTGTAAGATGGCTTTGGGTAAATGGTGCATATATCTTGGTCTCATAGAGCCATTTGATGAGATCATGCCCTTGGATTGGATAGGAGCTCAGGGTGCATCATTTAGTGAATATTTATTTAGAACCTGTGACGTGCCAGCCTCTGGGTTTTATCTTAGAAGTACAAAGTTGAGTCAGAGATTGTATTTGGCATAATTCATCTGATTTCACATTGAGTCTTTAAAGTCATATATTGGTAGAAAAGTCTTTCAAACTGAATGTTGGACACTATAGTGATTTTAACCATATTGAATTTGTTGGTAGGCTACTTTACACAGTATTTATAAATTTATAGTAAGATAAATATTAATCTGTAGTGCCTTTGTCTTCACTTTGGCTCAGTTTTTAATTTGATTTTTTATTTCAGAGTTTAACTTTTGCCAGTAGTTTTCACTTTTGCCAATAGTTGTTGCATTATAAATTTGTTTTTACACTAAATTAATATGGTAATTTGAATTGACTTTTAATGCATTATACCAAATGGGGAGATAGTGATTATATATATTGTAATGTTGAATACTGTGTCATTTATGTTCATGTACTTAATTTAATATTTTGGCTTATTTTTGATGTTTTGTGTTTTAGCACAAGGCTTTCACTGAAGTGTTTTTAGATGATTCACATAGTCCTGCAAATTGTCGAATATCAGTGCAAGTTGCCACACCAGCATTAAACCTTTCTGTTCGCTTCCCAATACCTGATCTTCGATCCGATCAAGAAAGGGGACCATGGTTTAAGAAGTCACTTCAGAAGGAGATCCTTTATTTAGCCTTCACAGATCTAGAATTTAAGACTGAATTTATAGGAGGATCAACCCCAGAACAAATTAAATTGGAACTTACCTTTAGAGAACTAATTGGTAAGATTGAATGTGTCTGTAAAAGAACCATACTAGATAACAAACAACTGCTACTGAAACTTACATCACAAAAGTATCTGACAGCCCCAAAATATAGTAAAATTAAAGCACATTATGTTAAAAAAATCAAGAGCAACAATGTCTTTCTAGTATTGTATACAAATATATGATATAGGTAATTTTTAAAAAACTAAGGATGATGATTCATTCCCTTTGTTAAAATTCCTGTTTACTGCAGGAGAATATAGTACTTTAGCCTACATTTTTATTATCACCTCTCATTTATTTATTGTAGGACTGATAACAGAACTTGTTGAGTGTCACTGTATGTTAGATATTATGCTAAGCACTTGATACACATTGTCTTGTTTTTTTTTAGTCATCGTAATCACCATATGTTTATTTTTCCAATTATTTTTATAATTTAATAGATGAGACAGTCTGTGGACTAAGAAGCAAGTATCTACCAAGATCATATTGTAGTCAATGGCAGAATCAAGATTTGAACCCAAGTCTGACGGTGCTTGAGCTTGAGCTTTCAACCATTATACTAATTGCTAGTGACTTTTATTTGTAAAACTTGTTTTGATTTTTTCTGTATTACTTTGTTTTTGTCAGTTAATGAAGGGAATTTATAAAAACTTTAAAGTGAACCAAGTCTATGAAGACCTGGAAAACCTTTTATCCTGTGGTTCCTAGACCACCTGCCTCTGCCACGACACCCTCTCTCTGCAGCCATACTCCCACCCCGCATGAGAATAGTTTGCAAAAGTTCCCCTTCTCTCTCGGTTTTACAGATCTTAAGAGATATTTAAAATGAACTTTTGTCGATTATGACTTCATGAAAGGGCCTTCAGGTGTTGTGGGATCATCGCTTATTTCCAGTGGTGAGAAACTCATTATTCTGGAGGAAAGCCATTTTTCATTTGTAAAATGGATTGAAAAAACATGTATAAAATTTTTTGTTGTTGTTGTTGTTTTTGTTTTTCAGAGTCTTGCTTTGTTGCCCAGGCTGGAGTGCAGTGGCGTGATCTTGGCTCACTGCAGTCTCCATCTCCTGGGTTCAAGCAATTCTTGTGCCTCAGTTGGACGCCACCACACCCAGCTAATTTTTGTATTTTTAGTAGAGAAAGGGTTTTGCCATGTTAGCCAGGCTGGTCCCTTAACTCCTGACCTCAGGTGATCTGCCCACCTCAGCCTCCCAAATACTGGGATTACAGATGTGAGCCACCATGCCCAGCCCATATAGAATTATTTTGAACAGAGGTATTTCTTACAGTGTTTCGTACAAAATACATATTTAAGAAATGTAGTTATTTTTCTAGTGGTAGATTATATAGACTTTAAGAAGAAATAATCACTAATAGCACTTAGTAAGTGGTAAGTGCTTGCTGTATTTACTGTGTCATTATGCACTTTATGCAGTATACATTGGTACTTAAGAATTTGAGTTTGAACACAGAATCTTTAATTTATTGGCTCATTTTGTCTACCACATGTGCACATGAAACCAGAACGATTGCAAAATGCTGTAGTACTTAAGGTTGCATTATGTTCCTGATTGAGAGAATCTTTGCTCCTCCATCTCTTCTTTTAGTACTTGAGAAGAAGCGCATTTCAGTAAATCAGTCTTGTTTTCTTAGGATCATTCCAGGAAGAGAAAGGAGATCCATCTATTAAGTTTTTCCATGTGTCTAGTGGAGTAGATGGAGATACAACATCGTCAGATGACTTTGACTGGCCACGGTGAGTAAGCAAGCACATAGGTTTAATAGGATTTTCCTTTTAACAATAAAATATTCTTTTAAACCAACATTTTGGCTATTAAATATAAGCTAAACATGTCCATCCTTGACTCTTTTGTGGTTCATAAGTGTGATGATGGGGTGTTCACATGAATGTGTGAGATGTGTCACCTTCAAACCTTGTTGTGCCATTTTTCTGCCTGCCTTGCTTTACTCCTCTCCACTGTCTGTTAGGCTGATCAGATTCTTAGGATAGGTGTTGCTCATACACACCTGGTAATTAGCATGAGTTTAGAGCACAAGTTTCACAAGAATTGGATCTACTTCTGTTAAGTAATTCAGAAGCACGATTTACATTGGGATATGTATCAATTCAGACAAAAGCCCGTGATCATTTATGAACCAAATAGCACCACTACCTAGGGAATAAGAGTTATAGTTGCAGCACAGCTATTCTCTTTGAGGGTTCCATGCCTCCTTATAACAGTGGGTGGATATGGTCATCAAAGGAGAATGAAAAGTCTGTGCTAGAGATGTTCTGTAGAAGCTTAGGAAAGGAAAGGGATTACTCTGGAGTAAAAAGCTCTTTAGTTTTTGTAGTCACAGGCTGCGTTAACTCAGTCGTCTTTAGGTTTTGTGGCTACAAAACAGCACCAGCCGTTTATTATTGAAATTCCTAGAGGAAAAGGTAACTTTGTTGTTAGAGTTTTGAAACTGTTTCCTAATCAGTTTCTCCCTTTTCCCTTTGAACAACTGATATAATGTGAGATTGATATAACATGAGGTTTCTTAGGTAGACAAGTATTTTATTATAGCCCGACAAACTATATGTGAGAGGATTTGGGTTAATGATAACTAGAATCCTTAGGTAAAATTTGCTGACTTTTAATGAAATTTAAAAATAACCTTTTTGCCCCCGAAAGGTGAGACCTTCAGTTAGCCAAGTATAAAATGTTGATGTCTTTCTGTTACTTACTTGTTTCAGTTCCACACTTTCAAGTTTACAACATGTTCATAAGTGGGTTACCTTAGACATAATTAGACTTTGTAGAGAAGTTTAATTCTATCATTAAGATTTAACCAGTGGTGTTTGTATTAATTTGCACAAAAGTTAAAGTTTTGCTGTTTACACTTAGATCTTGGTCTTTTTAAAATTGTCTTTGATATCAGAATTGTACTGAAAATAAATCCACCAGCCATGCATTCCATTTTGGAGAGAATTGCAGCTGAAGAAGAAGAGGAGAATGATGGTCCCTACCAGGAGGAAGAGGAAGGAGCTGCTCATTCCTTGAAAGATGTTTGTGATCTAAGAAGACCAGCACCATCTCCTTTTTCTTCTCGTAGAGTAATGTTTGAAAATGAACAGGTAAGATAAAAGTGTGAGCAAGCTACAAAGGAATATTATTATTATTCTCTGTCATAGAGCAATGCTTTTAATTTTTTATTTAAAAAAATGCTCATTGTACTGTTTTTGCTAGGTCTTAAACTTCAAAATTAAATAATATCTGTTTTTTCTTGGTGTATATTTTCTCCAGTTAAATGTTTCATGCTTATTTATTTCTCACACACCAAGTCCTATGGATAGGCTAAGAAGATGCTACTACTATTTTAAACATAAAATGGTTATTTGATGCTTTTTTTTGCACTAAACTATTATGTTTTAGATGGTGATGCCAGGAGACCCTGTAGAAATGACAGAATTTCAGGATAAAGCAATCAGCAATTCTCACTATGTGCTGGAACTTACGTTACCAAATATTTATGTAACACTACCTAATAAGAGCTTTTATGAGAAGCTTTATAATAGGTGAGTTTATACCCATTTAGTTGAATCTTGGGAATCAGACTTTCTAATTGCCTCCCTGATTTTCCTCTTCCCCCTTTCCTTTCCTTGCCTGAATATTATTTGCCATCTCTGTGTACTTTGTGTGGTGTTGGTGGTGACTATTGCCGTTATGATGTTCTATTGTCATAGCAGAGTTTCCTAACTAGCGTGGTGCTGGGTGTGTGAGATATTTATTTCCTCAGCCCTGAGGTTGGCTGATTGCCCTCTGTCAGCTTACTGCAGGTTACCGATCCAATATGATTTTTTTTCTTCACATGCGGTGACATGAAGAGTTAGGAGATACTAATGCAGCTAGCCAGTGCTGGAGTAGAATCAGAACCCCAGTCATTGTACAAGAAGCATCTTTTCCTCAACAGTCAAAAAGATATCTTGTTGGAATTCAAAATTCTATGAACATGTACAAAATTTAAATTTATTATATTTAGATACCCCTCAATATTTATACCAGGCGGATATTTTGATATAAATGGAATTCTAGGTCATAGACTCTGAAGGCCTTGCGCAGTTTACCTAGCCTGCATAAGACTCAGCATTCTCGTCTGTAAAATGGAGATGATCCTGGCTCCCACCTATAAGGGTTGTTTGGAGGGTTAAATGATACAACACTTGGAAAGTTCTGAGAACAGTGTATGGCATATCATAAGCACTTAGTAGTTGTCTATTGTAATTTCTACCCACTGAAGGGATTTCTCTGTAGCATACCTGAAAGATTGTCATGTAGGTTTCTAGAAAAAGAAGTCCTTAGTGTTTGTCATCACTAGCTTCCTACATGTAGACAAGTTATTCTAGTTTCCATTAATCTTCAGAAACTTCAGACTGTTGTTTCTGCTGTAGGATTACTTGGTATCAGATATCACTCGGTATTTATTCCTTAAATGTTAGTAATAAACCCTGGGTTTTCTCACTGGGTGTCAATAACTTTTGCTCTTAGAATCAGAAAATTAAGTTCTAGGATTCTTCTAGGGTTCACATTACTTCAGTGATCTTGAAAATGAGATTCAGAGAACAGTCCACTAGGGTATAGGAAGAAAATGTTCGCACTTATGTTTAACTTAAATAATCTTTTAAAATTTGTATTTTTATATTTGTTTTATAGTATACATTATAAATAGCACCTAATTTATATTAAATTCACATTAGAGAGATTTCAAATTGTTTTTAAATGTTGGGGTTTGTTTATATATGATCTGCAGTTTGGAAATGACTGATCTCTAGGCTCCTCCTTTTATTTCATAGTTCAGGGCTGTCTGCAAAGAGCTGATGTATGTGCAATGCTGAGATTGAGGGAAATGAAATGACTCTTTCAGGGCCTCGCCCAGAGATCAAAAAGACTTGACCCATTTTTTTTTTTGGTCATTCTGCACTGACTGAGCAGATTGCTTTCGATTAAATCAGGGTATCAAGAACAGTAATACATACCTTAAACATTCATTTTATAAATATATATTTATTTACCACTTCATTTCTAAATACAGGACAAGGCCTTTTCTTTGAGTATGAGCCGCTGATTGGAATTCTCTGTTGTCTTTTTTTTTTTTTCCTTTTTTTAAATCCTGCATGTGGCATCTGACTACTTTGTCTTTTTTTTTTTTTTTTGCATAAAGTGTAGCCAGAAGGCATTGTCTACTGTTTTTAGTACCAGTTTCTTTAAAATGGAGTGAAAAAAATTTTTTCAGAGATACGTGAGAGGAGAATCTTTGTAGGTTTTTAAGACTTTTTTTTTTTTTAACCGTCTGCATTAACTAAAACAGCACAGTTTTTATTTAAGCTATACTTACATTAACAAATACAAGCAGATTTGACGCCAGACACAGTTAGTCTTTGACAAGTATATAAAATATATAACTCCACTGATAGGAAAGTTCTCAGCTCTGCTAGAGAGACGTCCAGCAGCAGCAGGCAGTTAGCATACTGAAGGCTTCCATTGTTGTGGCACTTTGGAGTAACTGGGTAGGTGACTGCTTAAGTCAGGGAGAGGGTATTAGAGCGTGTATTAGAGTATGTATCTATTCATCTGGGTAGTTGGTTTAATGGATTGCTTAAGAGAGTTTCTATTCTATTAAATACCTTCCACTAACCACTTTTTGGTCTCTCAGGCCCCTGGAATTGCGTAAATACTGAAGCGCTCCCTCACTCTCTGGGATCGTATAAATCTTGTATCTAACTTCCTCAGGGTTTGCATCCTTTGCCCGTTATTCGGCTTTGTATTTTCAAATTAATATGTTTAAACAATTTTCAAACATTCTCAGAGAAGATTTGCAGTACAGTACAAAGAACTCCCTGTGCCCCAACCATTTGAGAGTAAGTGGCTGACCTGAGTCCCTTCAATGTTTAGTACTTGAATGCGTATTTCCCACATACTTGGACATTCTACGTTAACTGGCAATTCAGCTCTCAGAAGCAGGAAGCTAAACTGGATACATACTACTATAAGATCCTCATACCCCATTCAAGTTATACTAAATATGTCAACACTGTCCTTTTATTTATTTATTTTTTCTGAGCAGGAGTTATAACCAACTTTGCCTTTATATATTTAAAATGTTGGTTTACTCCTTTAGTGCCTTGGTCAACAGGCTCTTTTTAGCAATATGGTTTTAGGTACAGGAGAATTTTTTCTGTGTCAAAAATTGTTTAAAATAGAATGTAAAAAAGAATTCTCATTGCTTTCATTAAATATGTATTGAGCATCTATTTTGTTTCAGCCTCATAGACACAGAGTCATGGTGATATGTCCTTACGTATCTTAAGCATTGTTTTGTTTCTTGATATTTCTTGATATTACAAGCACCATCCAATATTTGATATTATTAATGGTATCAGGACTGTGTTTAGACAAAAATATAAATAAAGAGAAAATAATAAGTGGGTGGATTATAATCTGAGAGTCGCAATCCTCAGTCCTGGTGTACACCCTCTAGTAGGACTTCAGAAGCTCAGGAATTGGCCTGGCAGTGGCTTCTCACAGAAGGGGGCAGGGCTACCTCACCACGTGGTGCCTTGACTGTTATTCACACCAGGCTTTACGATGAGTCTGGGTTTTGGCAGCACTTTCATGTGAGTCACGCACTGTCCTCACCAACTGTCTGTGCCTGTTACATGACAGCCACTGTGCTAGGTGCATGTAGAGATGATTGACACAAGTCCCTCTCTTGGGTGGCTTGCAGTCTGGAAAGGGGAAACGAGGAAATTCAGCAGGGTGCTGTAGGTGCTGTGATTTAAGTGGGTCTGTGTGAAGGATGTGCTGTGGGTCCAGATCTTACAATGGGCTTCCTAGAAGACACGGTGAAGTTTGAGTTTTCTTGAAAGCTTTGAGGATGGATGAGGGAAGGAGGCTAGGACAGGGAAGGATGAGGGAAGGAGGCTAGGACAGAGGGCCATCTGAGCAGTGACAGGTAGTTCCTTGTAAAAGTAGGATGTGGTGACAGCCTAGGTATGATATATGCCTTCCCATTGGTTGCCAGTGTTGATGGGGCTAGTCTCACTAGTCATAAGGGTTTTTCTCTCCTTATTTTGTGCTCCATATGCATTCTTCATCTCGTGAAGTCTTCCCAGTGAAGCTGTGCTTTCTGTTGTTGATGAGAGAAAAAGCAGGTATCTCTAGGGAAAGAACTGAATTGATCCCACAGGTAAATACTTGCCTTAAAAAAAGAACTGAATTGGGAGCTGGATGTAATCAACATAATCTGGACTCTCATCCCCATTTTTCCACTAATTAGCCATGTAACCTTGGGAAGGTCACATAACCTTTATGAGACAGTTTCTTCAAGTGTAAAGTGAGAATAATGATTCTGCCCTGGACGCCCCACAGGACTGAGGGGAGGGTCAATGAGATGATGCGGGATCAGTTCCAGTTTACAAAGCGCTCTCATATAGGTGAGCTGTCTTCCTTTTTTGTTCTTTGTGGGTTTTTATTTTTCATGAGCTTCTGTCTCTAAGGTATATTTTGAAGTATAATATGAATTTGTAATTTGATGTATATAACACAGGTAAAATTAGGCAAGTATCTAGTTAGGTATCTAATTGTGCAGATTCTTTTGTCACTGCCCTGCATTATAGCCATATAGGTTATTTTTTCATTGAAATAATGCAGTTGTTATTTTTGCTTTTCCAAATTCTTGTAGGATCTAATTTCCATTTTGCCATTTAAAAAGTTATTGTTCATGTTATCTTTTGAAAGGATTTTTTTTTTAGTTTGTCTTCTGTTGAACTAGGAGTTATGTACTTATTTTTCAACTTTTGTCTTTATAGGATCTTTAATGACTTGCTGCTGTGGGAACCAACAGCTCCTTCACCAGTGGAGACATTCGAGAATATTTCCTATGGCATTGGGCTTTCAGTAGCCAGTCAGCTCATTAATACTTTCAACAAAGATAGTTTTAGTCCATTTAAATCTGCAGTTCACTATGGTAATATATTTTTAATTTGTTTTGATTTAAAATGCCTAGTTTATTAGTTAACAAAGTACTAACCTTTCAATTGTGGATTTAAAAATCTTTATTTTTCATTGTAACTGTATTTTGTAATTTCTTTTAGTAATGTATAAGAATATTTCCTGTTTTCTATTTGTATATTGAGCATATCATTATCACTTAAATATGTTTTCTTTAGAATGATAGTGTGCACATTGAAGTTCAACGCTAAAGAGAAAAACAATATATTTCTATGTTCACACCATATTCTTTGTGAAACTAAGCAGATTATAAATATAAAATATTTTCGTGATCATTTTTAAGTTGTTGTTTTAATAAGCTATCAGAACTGTGTAATTGTATGTTTATTTCTCATAGATGAGGAGAGTGGATCTGAGGAGGAGACTTTGCAGTATTTTTCCACTGTTGATCCCAACTATCGTTCTCGCAGGAAAAAAAAATTAGATTCTCAGAACAAGAACTCTCAGAGTTTTCTCTCAGTTCTTCTGAATATTAATCATGGATTAATGGCAGTGTTCACAGATGTGAAGGTGAGGTTTACAAATCCAAAGTGGTTTTTCAAATGTATCTTATTTTAAATAAATCTACTAGGATACATATCCAGTGATTGAAGTATTTGATATTTTTTTATTTTTGAGACGGAGTCTCGCTCTGTCGCTCAGGCTGGAGTGCAGTGGCGCGATCTCCACTCACTGCAAGCTCTGCCTTCCGGGTTCACGCCATTCTCCTGCCTCAGCCTCCCCTGTAGCTGGGACTACAGGCGCCTGCCACCGCACCCAGCTGATTTTTGTATTTTTAGTAGAGACGGGGTTTCACCGTGTTAGCCAGGATGGTCTCGATCTCCTGACCTCGTGATCCGCCTGTCTCGGCCTCCCGAAGTGCTGGGATTACAGGCGTGAGCCAGCACGCCCGGCCAGTATTTGATATTTTGAGGTTGTTTCAGGGACTGATGAAGACCAGTGTTCTGGGGCAAACCATGATGACAGCAACTTTGGGGATTTAGCTTTCGTTGCAGATCAAACTTTGTGTGGCTCTCCCTTTGGAAAACAGGTGCTAATTCTGCTTCTGGGGTGACAACAAAGTACAGAGATTCATCTGATAGACGAGGTTCCACATAGCATTTAAGTTATCCAGTTTTGTTTTTTACCGTGATATTGAATGGTTCAAGGATTAGATTGCTTTGCTGCAATATGGGAGATTTTCCTAAGCTGAATCAACAAAGAGCATCTCAAGGGACATGCTTACTTTTCTGCATTTAAATAATAACTTATGTGTTTTTCTGATGTTTTTACTAGCAAGATAATGGAGATCTGTTGGAAAACAAGCATGGTGAATTCTGGTTAGAGTTCAATAGTGGTTCATTATTTTGCGTGACAAAATATGAAGGTTTTGATGACAAGCACTACGTTTGCCTTCATTCTAGCAGTTTCAGTCTATACCACAAAGGTAGGACAAACATGTGTCTTGGTTTCTTCTCTTTCGACATGTTTAAATTTCTTGTTTAACAAAGAAAATCTATTGAGAACAGAACTTTGGTATTAGAAATTATTTTCTCTGCAGGGTTCTGATTCTGCTGTCAAAGTGATATTTACAAATTAGAAGTCAACTTCAGGTTCTTTTTTTGCAATAGCTTTGTTGAGATATAATTCACACACCATACTCATTTAAAATATACCTTTCAATGGTTTTTAGTATTTCACAAGAGTTGTGCAACCATCACTGGAGTCAATTTTAAAACGTGTTTATTACCCCATGAAGAAATTTCATACACTTTAGTGATAACCTTTCACCTCTTCCACTCTCTCCTTCCTATAAACACACTAATCTATACTCTATTTCTATGGATTTGCATATTCAGAAGTTTCTTATAAATAGAATCATACAATATTTGGCCTTTTTGACTGGCTTCTTTCATTGGACACACTTTCAAGGTTCGTCCAAGTTGTATCCATACTTCATTCCTTTTTATTGCCAAATAATATTCCACTGTAAAGATAGATCAGATCTTATGTGTCCGTTCATCAGTCGATGAGATTTTATGTTCTTTATTCTCCCTTAAGGAATATTTCCTTTTGGTTCCAGATATAGAACTTACCATTTTTTGAGCAGTTACCTGAGTTTACCTTGTTTCATAGACATGAAATGTTTGTGATGGTTTTCTATTTAATTTTCCTAGCATTTCAGAATTTTTTTTTTTTTTTTTTTTTTTGAGACGGAGTCTCGCGCTGTGTCACCCAGGCTGGAGTGCAGTGGCGCGATCTCGGCTCACTGCAAGCTCCGCCTCCCAGGTTCACGCCATTCTCCTGCCTCAGCCTCCGAGTAGCTGGGACTACAGGCGCCTGCCACCACGCCCGGCTAGTTTTTTGTATTTTTAGTAGAGACGGGGTTTCACCATGTTAGCCAGGATGGTCTCGATCTCCTGACCTCGTGATCCACCCGCCTCGGCCTCCCAAAGTGCTGGGATTACAGGCTTGAGCCACCGCGCCCGGCCAATTTTTTGTTTCTTTAAGCTGTGCACTGTCAGTCATACTAACATTAGCAAAGAGTAGTGGATTATTAATGCCATGCTGGTTTTTGTCATCATGCCTCCTTAAGTTATATTCAGTGGAAGTATGTGGAGTTTTGTTTTGAGTCATGTAAGTTGATTAGCTAATTTCAAGTATCATTTTGTTACTGTTTTTACCTCAATGTGGATCTCTAGGCATAGTGGATGGAGTGATTCTCCCGACAGAAACACGACTGCCCAGCTCAACCCGCCCACACTGGTTGGAACCTACTATTTATTCCTCTGAAGAAGATGGCCTCAGTAGAACTTCTTCAGATGGAGTTGGAGGAGACAGTTTGAATATGCTGTCTGTTGCCGTTAAAATACTGTCTGATAAATCAGAGTGCAATACAAAGGTTTGTGTTTTGTACTTTTATGCCATTAAGTACTTGCTGTTGATTTGATTCTAGTTAAAAATAATTGCATAAAAGGCAACATATTTATTTTCTTGGAAAAACTTTTGAGTTACAGGATTACATGGTGGTAAATGTCATTCTTTGTATTGTTCTGCATAGGAATTTCTCATTGCCGTAGGACTGAAAGGAGCCACATTCCAGCATAGAATGCTTCCTTCTGGGCTTAGCTGGCATGAGCAGGTAAGAGAGCTATTATGTATGTATCAATGTATTTAAAAATTTGTATTGACATCTAATACACATACTGAAAAGTTTGTAAGTCATAAATGTTCAGCTCAGTGAATTATCATGAAGTGAATACTACTGTGTCACCACCTTTTAGGTTAAGAAATAGAACAGTATTGGCCGGGCACTGTGACTCATGCCTGTAATCCCAGCACTTTGGGAGGCTGAGGCAGGCGGATCACCTGAGGTCAATAGTTCGAGACCAGCTTGGTCAACCCTGTCTCTACTAAAAATACAAAAATTAGCTGGGCATGGCGGCACACACCTGTAATCCCAGCTACTGGGGAGGCTGAGGCAGGAGAATTGCTTGAACCCAGGAGGCAGAGGGTGTGTGCGGTGAGCTGAGATCCCACCGCTGCACTCCAATCTGGGTGAAAGAGTGAAACTCTGTCTCAAAAAAAAAATAAAAGCAAAGCAAAGCAAAACAAAACAGTATTATCACCTCAGAATGTAATTGATTTTTTACCTTAAAGTGTGGTCCTCAAAACCTCTCAATGACAGAGTTATCTTTTATGTCATTAAAGGAAGGGAAGGGACTCTGTATCCCAGGACTTGTAGAACACCTGGCATAGAGGAGCAGTGAATGGTGTGTTGAATTGCTTTTATAATCAGAAGTTCTTTAAGTGCAATATTTCCATATAATTCCCTAGGCCAATAATATGATGTTGCTTTAAAGCATTTTATCAGTACTTCTCTCATTAATTTCCAGTTGAACAACATTTTATGGTAATAAAATACAATTGGTTATTTTTCGGAGGAGACTTTGAGGAAGAAGTTAGCTTTTCCTTACGTGAGAATAAAAACTAGTGCACTGTGATTGCTTCTCATGTTTCTTGTAAAGGGGAACTTCTTAATTATGCTGAGAAAATAATACATTATTTAAAAACTTGAATGTTTTCAAAATGCTTTTCTCATGAAAGCATTTGGGAAACATGAGGATATCTGACTTTCTGTCTATCTTGTAGGAGTAGAGAAGTGGTTAGTGTGAATAATCAGCTGGAAGGGAGACATTTATCTGAACCTCCTTATTTGTTTGGATTAGAAATATGAGAGAATAGATGTTGGTGAGAGGGACTGGTTTTTAGACTGAGCTAGGTATAAATTAAGGAAAAAGAGCTTCCTTCAACAATGATTTATATGGAAAACCAATACCCCCCCCACACAGTGAGTTTTATAGGAAGCCAGATTAATAGTTTTAAGCAGTCTTCAGCAAAATTTATTTTTTCTAAGAATTGTTCCAAGCCAAAAATGAAATTATATTATGCATACATTGTTATTAATTTCATAAGTTATGATTTTTCTGAGATTTCTATAGCATTGGAGTTGTCCAATAGGCTTCTTCATTTCAAATTCTAATTTTGTAAATACTTTAAAACATTTATTATATATAAGGTGAATAACATGTTTTGATATACATTGTAAAATGATTATTATAGTCAAACAAATGAACACATCCATCAGTATCCATTACCTTCTTTTCTGATGCAAGTACTTTTTGAAACTAATTCCTTCAAAATGATGATTTTTTTCCTTTTACTGTTATGATTTTCCAATTAAGTGATTTTTTCCTATGAGATATTCTGGTTTACATTGGTATTAAGGATAGTATATGAAACCTTTTTTTTTCTTCTAAAGTAGGGCATTTTAATTTTTTGTGATTATAGATTTTATACTTCTTGAATATTGCTGATGAACCTGTTTTGGGATATAATCCCCCAACTTCCTTTACAACTTTTCATGTTCATCTTTGGAGCTGTGCACTTGATTATAGGTAAGTTCACAAATGGAACAAAATAAAGTTTTATTATTTAAAATACATACTAAATTTTTAAAAAAATACATAATTCAGTAGAGTTAAGATGCAAATTGTTGTTGTTTTTAAAAGAATTTCTGGAGCCGTATCAAATTGACATTCTTTTGTTTCTCTTTGGCATTAGACCCCTTTATTTGCCAATCCGATCTCTTCTTACCGTGGAAACATTCAGTGTTTCCAGTAGCGTTGCATTGGATAAATCTTCTTCTACTCTCAGGTACCTGTGTAGACTTCACTGTATACTAAACATAGCTGTTCAAAACATACCAACTGATATTTACCTAAACCATTTTATTAAAGTCTCAATTTTTTGTTAAAATAAACGTTCTCTTACTAATAGTGATAACCTTTTACCCAAGTTACCCAATTTTTCTCAGGTGACATGTTTCATCTACCCATTTATTATTGCATTTCATTTTTAGGGAATAAATTAATTCTGGAGATTCTTTTTTTTTTTTTTTTTGAGGCGGAGTCTCGCTCTGTCGCCCAGGCTGGAGTGCAGTGGCCAGATCTCGGCTCACTGCAAGCTCCGCCTCTCGGATTTATGCCATTCTCCTGCCTCAGCCTCCTGAGTAGCTGGGACTACAGGCACCCGCCACCTCGCCCGGCTAGTTTTTTGTATTTTTTAGTAGAGACGGGGTTTCACTGTGTTAGCCAGAATGGTCTCGATCTCCTGACCTCGTGATCCACCCGTCTCGGCCTCCCAAAGTGCTGGGATTACAGGCTTGAGCCACCGCGCCCGGCCCTGGAGATTCTTTAAAAGTTTGCATTTTAAAACATATGGTAAACTTCCCATAGTACCTGTTACACTTTATAATTTTTATTTAATTTTTTTATATTTTAGAGACAGGGTCTTGCTCTGTGTGGCGCAGGCTGGAATGCAGTGGCATGATCACAGCTTATTACAACTTTCAACTCCTGAGCTCAAGCAATCTTCTGCCCTCACCCTACTGAGTATCTAGGACTATAGACGTGTGCCACTATCCCTGGCTGATTTAAAAAAAAAATTTATTTTTGTAGAGAAGGGGTCTTGCTATGTTGCCCAGGCTAGTTGAGAACTCCTGATCCTCCTGCCTTGTCTTCCCAAACGGCTGGGATTACAGGTGTGAGCCGCTACATCTGGCCCACTCTATCTTTATACTATAGTTTAAACCTTGTGAATTTGGGCATCTCTTTAAAAACTGCCAAAAATTTAGAATTAATTTGAGTAGATGATTTAATCTAAATCTTTACACAATTTAAATATTCCTAGCATTCATAAACAGTTTTTAAAAAATGTTAGATGACAGTTACTAAGTTAGAAACTGCCTATAATTTCAACAGTGTTCATACAAGAAAGAATGATGCAGTTAAGCATATAGTGATTATGGGGTATGATACTCAAAGCTTAGTTTTTCAGATGTTGGTTTTATCTTTCTTGCCTCAGAATAATCTTGGATGAAGCTGCTTTACATCTATCTGACAAATGCAATACTGTCACTATAAATCTGAATAGAGGTAAGAGTTAAAAAAAACAAATGGAGTAGATGAATTCTGCCTCATTTTTGTGTGTGAATAATTTGAAAGCATTTTAACTCTGGGATAATGCTAGTGAACTAAGAATCTTATTAAAGATCCTTAGAGATTAAAGGGTCTTTAAGTATATAGTGATCGTGTGGTATATATTCACAGCTTAGTTTTGCAGATGTTGGTTTTCAGTTTGAAATTGTAATGTTCTTATAATGCTAGTTAAGTACATCGAATTACTATATATGCTACAAATTTTTGTTTAAGATAATTTTTGTTTCTAACAAAAAATGAAGTGAATTTTAGGACTTTTATGGGATGAAACTATATTTTCATCGCATTATAATTATTTGTAGTGCCTCTCTACAATGAATTTTAAAGGAATGCTCGTATTGGGTGTTGGTTGGATACACATTTTTGAAAGCTGTACTCTGAGATTTTCTTAATTTAAAAAATTTTAGATTATGTTCGTGTGATGGATGTGGGGCTTTTGGAGTTAACCATTACTGCAGTGAAGTCTGATTCTGATGGAGAGCAAGTAAGTTATTATAATAAATGAAAATTTTAAGTTCTATTTTTTAAGAGATTAAAAAATTGAGTTTTTTTCTGTGTACCTAATTTTGGTCAGAAATAGAGTAAATATATTAAAAATGGGTTTATTTAAATACTTTTTTAACGTAGCGAGACAGATTATCATATATCTTATTTCATGTAAATCTATGCAAAAAAAGAAACTTCTGTCTCGTTTGGAAAACATTTTCATTCCTTTTTCTGTGTCTCGTCCAGACTGAGCCCCGCTTTGAGTTACACTGTTCCAGCGATGTCGTCCATGTCAGAACATGCTCAGACTCTTGTGCTGCACTCATGAATCTCATTCAGTACATTGCAAGCTATGGTGACTTGCAGACACCTAACAAGGCAGACATGAAGTCTGGAGCCTTTCAAAGAAGGTCTAAGGTACAGTCAGCAATGTTATTCCTCCAGTCCCTGCCATGTCGTGACATGTTTACATTATTGAGGTCTTCATGACAGTCATAAGGTAGAAAAGAAACTTTGAAAGTCATTCATCTGTTCTTTACCTTCAGAATAATGGGGTCTGGAAGGGTGATTTCATGGGCCTTTTTGGAAAACCATTCTGCTGCTTTGATATTCTTTGTTTCCATTAATCTTCTTAACAAACATCATACTTTTTTTTTTTTCTAGACTTAAGTTATTTTCATCTGTCCTAAGGGAAGAAAGAAAACGTTTATCATGTAAAAGCTTGTTCTATGCAAGTTGTACGTAAAAATGCTCTGAAAAGATAGATGGCAGGTGTTAGTATTGTTACCAGAAGACTTAATTTATATCATCATATTTTCCCTATTTCTTATCTCTAAGACAATCCAGTTTTCAATGTACTTTCTCATATTACTTCCTTTTCCTTTCATGATGACCTGGTGAGATAGAAAGGCTAATGATTAATAAGACCCAGTGATTTTAGATGATTGCCCTAATGAACAGCAGAAACAGCAGCAAACCCAGATATTTTGGTGTCTAGTTCAATGCACTTTTCTGCCCCAAGTGTCACCTTTCTAACTTCTCTTATGTCCAAATTGAAGAATGTCCAGTTTGTTTAGCATTTTTTCTTTTCCAGTGTTGTTCTTTGTGGTCTCTCTTATGAACAGAATTCTCAGTCCCTTTACGTTCTAGAGCCTCTGTTATGCACTCTAGCAAATGCCTGACTGGCATTGTGTTTGTTTTCTTTTGTTCAGGATTATTTTACACTTTATTTGTGTTACATTTCTGTTTGTGACTCTTTGTTCCTGCTGTATTCTCATGATACGGTGATTTATGGCACCCCTCCTACTGTTTATTCCCTTTTAAAAAACATTCTTCTTATTTTAAATTATCCCTTTCAGCTTGGAACTTGCTGTTTTAGAGTCATACTCATATATAAAAAGCATGATCTGAGTTTAATGAATCTACAGTTCACTAACCAAAATGGTTAGGTATGGGTGCTGGAACTAAACTCTGAATCACTGTTTAGTAGATTTCCCCTGCTGTGTGTTTCCCCTACTGTGGTTAGGTGTCCAAGAAATGAGGCTTCAACCTACAGGGACTTTATGTCAAAGGGATGAAAGTCATTGCAACCATCAGAGTTGAGGAGATCAAACTTATTTAGTTATCCCCTTTCCCAGCTTTATTGCAGTTTGTTCACCTTCCCTGTTTTCGAGTGCATTGCCTCTTCAAGATCCCAGTTCACTGTGCTCACTTTGAGGTGATGACACATTTGTTGCTCTTTGCCAGTATCTGTTAGGGTGATAATACTAAAAACTTGAAATATAACAGCTGCTGAGCATAGAAAAGTGAGTAGTTTTCTATTTCTGATGTTTTTGTACAGTGTTTCTGGGATAAAATAAATGTAAGTAGTTTGCCTCTTAAGTGCATTTTCAGTTATTTTTAATTAGGTTTTTTGTCTATAGGTAGATTCCAGTGGTCGATCATCCTCCCGTGGTCCAGTACTTCCTGAAGCAGATCAACAAATATTACGAGATCTGATGAGTGATGCTATGGAGGAGATTGACATGCAGCAAGCCACCTCGTCAGTAAAACCACAGGCTAATGGTAAGACCAGGACTCTTCTCAGGGAGCACTGATGTTAATGTTGGGGCTTACATTATTTGTGTTCTCGTAAACTTAATAAGTCATTTATTAAAGACGCATATGAGTTTTTATAGATACCTGTTAATCATTCAGCTTGTGTCTGCTCAGTGTCTAGTAAATACGTAACTCTGGCCAGGATGGTGTCAGGGATACAGAGGGAGTAGAAGGCAGAGCTTATGTTTTCTGATAGCTTGTAGCCTAGTAAAACAAGTGGTCACAAGACTGGTGCCAATACTTAGACCGATTGATAAATGATGTAAGAAAACTCTTTCAAATGTGGTATATCCTCTGCTCCCCTCAGAAAGGATTGGGATAATTTTATTAGACTTTAGTAAAGTAAGATGGCTTGGCTTTTTATAAGTGGATGGGATTTAGGTAGGTAAAGAGGGAGGAGAAGGTGATCTTGGCAAGGTCACTAACATCAACAGAACACAGACAAAGGCATGCATGAGCCTCAGTTATTTAGCCATGACATTCGGGCTCTTACTGAAACAGAAGTTCCCTTCTTGTTGAAAAGAATTAGATAATAAAGTTGGATAAGCAAAGAGGGACCCAGGTGATTCAAGATCCTTGAAAGCCAAATGGAAGCAGGTAAACATTTTAAAGCCTCTATTTCAACAGTATTTTTTTCTAATTGAATGGTCATAGCTGTATCTATATATTGGGAAATCTTAATTAAAAAATTATTTCATGGTGTTTTAAAAGTCTAGTGTTAACTGTTGCTTTCTTGCTAATTTAGGATAAATTAGAACTAAGGAAGCAAACTGGGACTTCTGGTGTTCTATGTACTACAATATTTGTAATAAATATTAGCAGCTAGGCTGGGCACAGTGGCTCACGCCTGTAATCCTAGCACTTTGGGAGGCTAAGGCAGGTGGATCACTTGAACTCAGGAGTTTGAGACCAGCCTGGCCAACATGGTGAAACCCCATGTCTCCAATTAAAAAAAAAAATAGCTAGATGTGGGGTGTGTTGGCAGGCGCCTGTAGTTCCAGATACTTGGGAGGCTTAGGTGGGGTGGGAAGATCACCTGAGCCCAGGAGACGGAGGTTGCAGTGAGCCAAGATTGTGCCACTGCACTCCAGCCTGGGTAATAGAGCAAGATTCTGTCTCAAAAATAAATAAATAGATAAATAAATGTATATATGTATTTATATTATATTTGTGTGTGTGTATATATATATGTATATATATTAGCAGCTACCTTAATTACATGGGAAAGAATATTTAGTGTTTATTTACTGGGTGGCTTCAATATACAAGATTCTGTACTAGGCCCTGGGTACCTGTAAGGATGAGTAATTCTGAGGTACTGCTGTAGAAGAATTTGAAATCTAATCTGTGAATCTCTTAAAACCAAAATGTATCTTGATTCAGCTTAGTGTTCTCAGCCCCATCACAGTGTTTGGTTTTAATGAATGAATGGGGAAAGAATGAGTATGAGTGACTCTTAATATGTAATATAAACATATTAAAATATATGTTGACATACAGATTTTGGTGCACATGTCATCTTTCGCTATAGCTGCCTAAGATTAGGTGTCCAGTTTGGGTATCCCAGGCCCCAGGTAGTGGTCTTCTTTTCTTACTTGAATCGCTGTCTCCTCTGCCACCTAATGCTTGCTCAACAGCTATTCTTCTCTCCCCTCAGCAAGGCTCTGCTAAATGTAACCAGTTTCCCCTCCCATTGTAATATCGTTCAAGAAGTTTCTTCCAGAGCTCCACCCATAGGACAGAATTGTCAAAGGTGAAATCCTGGCTAAAGCAAAACTCCACTCAACACTAACTAGCAACTGCTGAAGTCCTGAGCTTCCTCAACGCCAACTAACTGAGAGGAAACTGTCTTTATGACATTGCCATTTCAAATTTATCATTAATCTTTTTATTAGGTTTTTTTGTTTTGTTTTGTTTTTTTTTGACAAGGTCTTGCTCTGTCACCCAGGCTGAACTGCAGTGGTGTGATGTCAGCTCACCGCAACCTCCGCCTCCCGGGTTCAAACGATTCTGCTACCTCAGCCTCCCAGGTACCTGGGACTGCAGGTGTGCGCCACCGTGCCCAGCTAAATTTTGTATTTTTAGTAGAGACGGGGTTTCATCATGTTGGCCAGGCTGATCTCTTAACTCCTGACCTCAGGCGATCCACCCACCTCGGCCTCCTAAAGTGCTGGGATTACAGGCGTGAGCCCCCATGCCTGGCCTATTAGTGGTTTTTGATGTATTTCTGACTCTTGTTGAGGTGTTTTGGTTCATGTTACTTAAGCTGTCTTTAAGCCTCAGATTCATAGACTTATTTTAAGAAATAAGTGAGATATTGCAGATAAAAGCACACAACATATATCTGACACATGGTTAAAATGCTTGTTGTTGTTCTTGATATTTCAAAGTGTGCCAAAATGTTGTAATCTTTTTATCTAGGTGTTTTGGATGAAAAATCTCAAATTCAGGAGCCATGTTGTTCAGACCTCTTCCTGTTTCCTGATGAGAGTGGGAATGTATCCCAGGAGCCCGCCCCCACCTATGCCTCATTCTCTCACCATTTCATCAGTGATGCAATGACAGGCGTACCTACTGAGAATGATGACTTTTGCATTCTTTTTGCACCAAAAGCAGCCATGCAGGTAATACATTAATAACATTATTGAAGTCTTGAATGGTGTTACAAATTGGATTGACCAAAGGGGTACCTGGAGAAAATTCTGTTGATTTTGTCAATTCTTTATAGTTCAGAATTACTTTGTTTTTTTAATATACTGTTGACAGTTTGTAAATGGTTACTGTACTTTACTATTTCTGTGGCACATCTAGAGACTCAGAGAAGAATGTTATTTGCAAAATTTCCAACATAGATTATTGAACTCCAGATTTTTTATGTAGTAAGATGACTCTTCAAAGATCGTGAAATTAAATGGCAGAAGGATCTGCTGCACAGAATTGCTAGTCCAAGAATTGGAAAAGATAAGATATGGTTTGTGTGAAGGCTGATGGTTGGGGTGTGTTTGTGTGTATGTATAGATATAAGGGTGTGTGTGTGTGTATTTGGAAAGTTTCCAGGAATTGTCCAGTTGGTGACTGTATTTGTCTACTAAATTCTGAGAACCTTCTGGTTAAATTTTTAAAAATCCAAACAATCAAACTCAGGATAAACCTGTTATTAAAAACATGGTAATATCATCTGTGTGTTGAAATTTGTTAACTTTTGGTTTGCAGTATTGACTTTAAACAACAAAAAAAATACCCACACACTAAATTTTTGCTTTTTTATTATCAAACAAGTAGTGAAAGCAGAATTGTAAACCATAAAAAATCCTTGTGGAGTGGTTTACGTAGAATAAAGAGAGTTTATTTTATGGTTAATGAAGCAGAATATCTTTGTGATGACTAATGTCAGTAACCAGCATGTTATTTTATATATTGGAATTATTAAAAAGAATGTAGAAGCAAGAATGCCCCTTGAGATGCGCAGCATAATCAGTTCTTTCTAATTAGAAAAGAGAGTATGTGTTACCTGTTTGTTTATTTTAGGAGAAGGAAGAGGAACCAATTATAAAAATCATGGTTGATGATGCAATTGTGATAAGAGACAATTATTTCAGTCTGCCTGTTAAGAAGACTGATACGAGCAAAGCCCCCTTACACTTTCCCATTCCTGTGGTTCGCTATGTGGTGAAGGAGGTCTCTCTTGTCTGGCATCTTTATGGAGGAAAGGATTTTGGAACAGTCCCTCCCACTTCTCCGGCTAAAAGTTATATGTAAGTTAATTACTATATAAGTTTATTTGGCAGGCCAATATATTCTTTTCATAGAAAAATAAATAGAATTTTCCATTTCCCCTTTAGAGAGAAAAAAATAGAATTTATCGTTTTAAGAATTATTAATAAAGTAGTATTAAAAACTGTAATTTAAATGTCACTCTTACAGTTTTCCAATTGTGAACTTATTTGTATTATTCGTATTTTTACTAAAATGTTGACTTTCGTCATTTTCATTCAGCAGAAATTTTCAGGTATCTACCATGTACTTACTTCACAAAAATAAGTAAGTCCTGTGAGTCATGTGAGTGACAGAGGGCAGTGAAGTGCAAGAAGTGTGTCAGGAGGCGGGGCCCGGGCAAACCCTGTCCCCAGCATCCAGCAGGGCACTGAGCAGAGAGTCAGTGGTCATTGAGCGCCTGTGAGACAAGTGCAGTGTGCCGGTCGCTGGGAGAGAATCAGGTGGACAGAATCTGTGTAGGGGACAGACTTCCTTGTTGAGGTGGGGTATGGCTTGGAGGCTGCATGGAGCAGTAACGTTTGACACAATGGTTCAGCAACTTTTTCTACTTAAAAGTGATTTTAAAACACATCGAACTTTACTATAATTATTTTGTGTATTAGTTGGGATTCCAAGGACTTGTGCTCTGACTATAAAGGGTTTCCAAAGTAACAAGAAGCTTATAAGGAGGTCTTATTTCTAAGTGTATCCTGTGATACGGATTCCAGCATCATGATTAGCTTTTCTGGTAGTTTTGAGTATTTAGCAAGCAGATGATTACTCTAATGACAATAATAAAATGTGTGTTTTCAATGTCTCCAGAGTAAAGAAGATACGGTTTTGGTTTCTAGTAATTTGTGGCAGTGTTCTGCTAGCTCTGTACTCTTACTTTGTCTTTCATCTTACCATTTTCCTTAATGTGATTCATTGACTTTCTTTGAATATTCCTTTAACAAAAGGGTTTTTTTTGTTGTTGTTGCTCATTTTAGTAGTCCGCACAGTTCGCCTTCTCACACACCCACAAGACATGGACGTAATACAGTATGTGGGGGAAAAGGAAGAAACCATGACTTTTTAATGGAAATACAGCTCAGCAAGGTAAGATGGCATTTGAAAGGAAAAATCCACTTAAGTAGGACATTGCGGGGGGTTCTTTTGTTATCCCCCACCATGTAGTCTTGAGCCTTAAGTCCCAACCCTTTGGATTGGAAAAGTGCAAGGATCTTGTATAAAACTCTTACCTCTTTTTCATTCTCAAATGTTCTAAGAAGACTGAGGTGTTTTTCTTTTATTTTTGTTTGCCTGGGCTACCTGTAGAGCAGTGGTTCTCAGAGTTGAGCAAGCTCAGAATCCCCTGGAGGGCTTATTAAAACACAGGTTTCTGTACTCCACCCCAGAGTTTCTGATTCAGGAAGTCTGAGGTAGGGTCAGACTGAGGAGATGCCGCCCTAGAGCATCTGTCTGGGAAAGCCTGTGTTTGGACAGTGCATCTGGCAGGTCCTTTGTGAATGACTAGAGACCAGTAGGGCCAGACCACTGATGGCATCACATGCATTTAATTCTACCAGCTTGTCTGAGATTGTACCAAGTGTCATATTTTAGGATAGTTAGCATAGCAATATTGTAGTGATGACAATTCCATGTATTTAATCATATCTGTGCCTCCTTTTGGAACTTGAACCCTGCCTCTGTTGATTCATTCTAAAGCAGTTTCATAGGTATGCAAGATAATAATTTTATGTCTTATTCCTACTGAGAATTTTCCTTGGAAATAAGGGATTTTACCAAGGTCAAATAAGAAATGTTAGTCAAGCTTCTCTGTGTATGGTAGGGTCCACATAGTCCCCCTTATCCACAGGCATACATGGTAATAGTCTCAGTGGATGCCTGAAACTGCAGATAGTACTGAACTTTATGTATACTGTGTTTTTTCCTATTTATACATACCTAAGGTAAAGTTTAATTTCTAAGTTAGGCACAGTAAGAGATTAACAATAATGAATCATAAAATAGAACAGTTATAACAGTATACTACAATAAAAGTTATGTAAAAGGTGTTTCTCTTGGTCTCAAAATACTGTAATATTTTTGGACCTCAGTTGACCATTGGTAACAGACTGTGTAAAGCAAAACCTTGGACAAGCAGGGAGCACTGTAGATTAATAAATGAGTGAACAAGTGAAGGAATGTCATGTTGTTGATTTTTTTGAAGGTGGAATCGTAAGCTGAGGTAGAATTCAAAGGAAAGATGAGTGATATTTTGCATTTTAAAGAGAAAATACAGTTTAATAAAATGTAAAGAATTGTTCCACGTTCGTTCTCCTTATCTGTTAAGGTGAAGTTTCAGCATGAAGTCTACCCCCCATGCAAACCTGACTGTGATTCCAGCCTCTCAGAACACCCAGTCTCCCGACAGGTGTTCATTGTTCAGGATCTTGAGATTCGAGATCGTTTGGCAACATCACAAATGAATAAATTTTTATACCTGTATTGTAGTAAAGAAATGCCTCGAAAAGCTCACTCCAACATGGTAAGAGTTAACCTCATTGTTTTGTTATGTTAGTTTTGGAAACGTGTTTTTATTACATCTAACTGCAGGAGAGTTAAAGTAGGGAAAATTACTAGATATCTTTTCTCATTTTAATGTGGAAAATCCCTTTTGAATGTATTGCTTAAAGTTTTATGTTTAAAAAATTATTTTGTATGTCACTTCTAGGGTCCATTAACTCTAATTGCTAATAAATTGATATCTGAGGGAAACTAGAAGTCCCTAGTGATCTATACAAAATATGTAGTATTGCTGAAGGTGTTCCAGATTTCTAACACTCTTTACATCTTGGTAAGGTAGAAATGATTCATTCAGGACTTTGGAGGTCCTTCATAGAATTTGCTTTTGGAATATGGGCCTATGGTTAGCTTCAGGGTTTCAGTAAACTCCTGTTACTAAGTACAATATTATCCATCTGCAATTTTTCCTCTAAAGAGAGTCTATATCTTTAAGCAGTTCCCCTCCCCGCCCCCCGCATCCCCGACAGTGTCTCACTCCGTAACCCAGGCTGGAGTGCAGATCATGGCTCAATGTAGCCTCAACCTCCTGGGCTCAAACTTCCTCCCATTCAACCTCCTGAGTAGCTGGGACTACAGGCATGCACCACCATGCCTGGCTAATTTTTTGTTTTTTGTGGAGATGGGGTTTTTGTATGTTTCACAGGCTGGTCTGGAACTCCTGAACTCAAGTAATCCTCCCACCTTGGCCTCCCAAAGTGTTGAGATTACCGGCATGAGCCATCGTGCCCAGCCTTTAATCAGATTATTGATAGGGGCATGTGACCCAAAAATGTTTGATTCAGTCTTTTAAGAAAAGAGGGTGAACAATTCCTCTTTTTCTCATACAGTATAGGAATAGGAATTTTTCTTTTTTTTCTCATTTTTAAAGAGAAGAAGGTCATCATATTATTGTGGAAAAATGCTATTCTCTTTCTTGCCTTGTAGTTGACAGTGAAAGCCTTACATGTGTGTCCAGAATCTGGCAGGTCCCCACAGGAGTGCTGCTTGAGAGTGTCGCTGATGCCGCTCCGCCTCAATATTGACCAGGTTTGTAGCATAAGCGCGATTCCTGCTGTTACAGTTAGATAGAGACTGCATGTTCAGAATAAGGGAATTGCAATGTTTATCATTATTGAACTTTTGTAGCGGTTACATACTTAAAGCAAACTTCTGATAAAGAATAGGGCAAGTTCATTAGATGTTTGGAATCTGAACTGTGGGTGAGTAAACATCATTAGATGTTATTCCCCAGTCTCCTACTCATGGTGTGACGTAGACCTTAATACCTGCTTCTTGTTCTCTAATCCTTAAGTACTGTACTCCCAGTTCAGATATGCATATATTTTCAGAGTGTATTAGAGGATTCCCTGATGAATTGAATTCTGCTCTGTCTTCATTGAAGCATCTGGAAGAGAATTCTTTCTGTGCTGGGCAAAATGAGAAATGAGTAAATTGGTATACATAAAGAAGTCAGAAACAACAGAGATTTAGACTTTCCCTAAAAAAAAATTGGGATTGGGCACAGTGAAATCCACTTTCCCATATTCTAGCAGGCATCCCAACAAATTCTGGACTTTGCTTTGACCCAGAGAGCTGTTTAAAACATAGCTGGTACCTCTTCCAGAAACTTTTTCCCAAGGTGTGTGAAAATAGGATGCTTAGCCAAGGTATAGTAATATCATAGCGAAGAAGCATGGGTTTGGAGTCAGACCTGGGTTCCAGTCTTAGTTCTGTAGCTTTTACTAAGTTGTATGGCTTTGGGTAAGTTACTTAACACCTCCAAGCCTTAGTTCCTTCATTGATAAAATGGGAGAAGTAGTAATACGTGTATCATAATGCTTTTAAAATGAAGTTTAAATAAGTGTGTGAAAAACATTAGCTGGGTGCCTGACACACTAGGTTAGGGATCAGTAATGTTAACTGTTGTTATTTAATAATAACATAGCATATGATAACTGCAGAATATAAATGGAGTTTTTAACTAATCTGCTTTGAAATAACAAAACCCTCTTGACAGAAATTGTGTTGATATGAGCTCAGGTTTCAAAGTAGAGTATTTATTTGTGGAGTGGATGTTATTAATTTGCTTAAATAGTACTGATTGAATAATGTTCATTAGTTGTTTAAATAAAACTTGAATAAAAGCACGTAACAAGTATTTCAAGAATGAGCTTAAAATAGTATTTATAAACAAAAAATAGGCACTGTCTTAGAGAAAATGTACTGTGAAGTACAGAAGCTTAGCATAGCTCTACATTAATGCTTATAGCCTCTGAGCTAGATTAGACTTGCCAGTCAGTACTTAAGGTTTATGTTTTATCATTATGAAAAGAAGATATTTTGATATCCATACTTTAACTAAATTTATCCATATATTGATTGGTCTAGTGGAAATACAATGAAATATTTGTGGGAAAATTGATCTGTGGAAATCGCCAGTGTGAACAAGACTTTGAGTAAGATACATCTTTCTGGCATGACTTTACCAAACTTAGGAAATCCAATTTTCTTTCTTTTTTTTTCCCCCGACAGTGTCTCACTCTGTCACCCAGGCTGGAGTGTAGATCATGGCTCACTGTAGCCTTGACCTCCTGGGCTCAAACTGTCCTCCCGCCTCTGACTCCTGAATAGCTGGGATTACAGATGCATACCACTATGTCCAGCTAATTTTCTATTTTTATTTTTTTGTAGAGACATGGTCCCATTGTGTTGCCCAGACTGGTCTTGAACTCCTGGGCTCAAGTAATCGTCCCACCTTGGCCTCCCAAAGTGCTGGGATTATAGGCATAAGCGACTGTGCCCGCCCTAATTTTCTTTAATAGACTTTTAATTTAATATTGAACATAATTTCTTATTTAGAACTATAAGGCATTATGATTTTAAAGTGGGGAGTTATTAATCTTAGAACCATCAGGGAAATAAATTTTATGACTATCCTGAGGAAGAATGAGAAATAATTCATTAAGACATAAAAGCTAGGAAAAAAGCCACACTACAAATATGTAAGTGTTAATGAGCTATATCACCTAACACAAAAATTCTTTTTAGTTTGCCTCTTTTAAGATTGCTATACCATATTTTGGGATAGTAAATGGTCATCTGAGTAGAAAACCAAATATTTTTGTTTATTTTTTCTTGTGAAAACAAATCAGTTGGTGAATGATAATGCTTTGAGTATTATTTTTCTAACCAAGCACATCCCCACTTACTCATCTTAATTGAATCATGTGAAGTATGAAAGCAACACATTATTCTTTCATGTTTTGGAAAAAGCTACATTGCTATTGAAGTTAAGTGCAACTGCTTCCAAAGCTCAGTGTTCCCATAGGGCAGGCAATAAGCATTGCAGACGGAATGAGTCCCATCTGGTGGATAAGTGGATGATGGAGGTCATACAACTAGTTTGAGATTCAAAATAGGAAGGGGGCCAGATTTCCTGACTCTGCTAGCCTGTTGTCCGTTTTAGTTTTGTACTGCCGGGAACTCTGCAGGGAAAGTGTATCAATTCATTCAAAACCATTTGGTGAATACCTACCTTGTCCTAGGTTTTATGCTAGGATGCTGGGGATACAAAGATGAATAAGACATCTCTCTCTTCAAGGATGTCTTTATAGAAGACTGACATAAAGAGATAGTTTTGATGTGCTGTGAGTGAGTACAAGTGATACAGATAGGCATGGGATGGTATGCCTGACCAGAAGACGGCTCTTAACCTAGACTGGGAGTTTGGAAGGGTGAGGGATGCTCAGGAAAGGCTTTCTGGAGGTGGTGACATTCAAGGTGAATCTTAAGGAGTGTAGTGGAGCTAGGCAGGTGAAGATTTTTGTAAAGGTACCAAGAGCCTTATTCTGATTGTGGACTGGGATTGGGAGACCATTCTAGTAAATAAGATAAGTAAGTGCTCAACCCAGGCTGTATAGGATGAACACAGAGCACCAGTTTGCACAATTGTGATTTTCATCATCATTGCTTCCTTGATTGTGACATTAAAAGGAATTCTTTTAACACTGTAAGTCATAGTGCAGTATTAATATCATGTATCATAGGATCTTCAAACTAGACATATTTTACAGTCAAAGTTTAGCATAAACAAGTTTTTAAAGTTTTAAAAAATTGATTGCATTGAGGTATAATTTACATATACTAAAATGCACAGCTTTTAAGTGTTCAGTGGAGGTTTCACAGATTTACACACTTGAGTAGCTACTACCCCAGTTGAGATATAGAACATTTTCCTTACCCTGAAGACTCCACTCATGTCCCTTCGTAGCTCATCTTCACCATCCCAAAGTGACTACTAACTGATCTTTTGGTCACCATAGATTAGTTGTCTCCTGTTCTGCAACTTCATGTAAATGGAATTGTACTTGACTTCCTGTACTTACCCTTAAGTCTTTGAGATCCATCCATGTTGTAGCATGTATCCACATTCATTTTTATTGCTGAGTAGGATTTCGCTGTGGATATACCACAGTTTATCTGTTTACCTGCTGGTTCACATTGAGGTTGCTGCATGGTTTTGGGTCTCAGGAATAAAGCTGTTAGGAAATTTATGTAGAAGTCTTTTTATGGGTATATGTTTTCATTTATCTTGGTTGAATAAATACACGTGTAAGAGTAGAATTTCTGGGTCATAAGATAGGTGTATGCTGAGCTATCTTAAGAAGCTGCCAAACAGCTCTTCACAGTGGCTGCTTCATGGCACATTCCCACCAGTAGCCACAAGAGCTGCGGCTGCTTCATAGCCTTGCCAAACTTGGTATTGTCGTTTTTAAAATTTGAGCTGGTATGCTTTGTGTACACTGTGGTTTTAAATGGAATCTCCCTGATAACAGGTGATGCTGAACATCTTTTTATGTGCGTATTAGCCATTTGTGTATTTTCTTTCATGTTTGTGAACTGTCTGTGTCTTGCTAGTTTTAAAATTGGGTTGTTTGGGTTGGGTGCGGGTTACTCATGCCTGTAATCTCACCACTTTGGGAGGCCAAGGCAGGAGGATTGCGTGAGCCTAGAAGTTCAAGATCAGCCTGGGCAACATAGTGAGATCTTGTTTCTACAAAAAATAGAAAAAAAATTAGCCAGGCATGGTGGTGCCTGCCTATATTCCCAGCTTCTCAGGAGGCTGAAGTGGGAGGATTGCTTGAACTCAGGAGGTGGAGGCTGCAGTGAGCCATGATCACACTACTGTACTCCAGTCTGGGTGACAGAGCGAGACCCCCATCTGTAAAATAAAATAAAATAAAATTGAGTTGTTGATCTTACTGATTTGTAAAGAGTTTAGCATATATACTAAAATCAAAAAATTTTGAGAACATTTTAAAAAGCTGGTGATTAGCATCTCTTTATCTGTTGTTTTGTGCATTTGTGGTGAAAAATGAGTAGAAACTATTGTCTCTTTGGTTCCCCCCCTTTTTTTTCTTAAAGAGCAGATTGATACTTGAAAATTTGCTGTTTTTTTTGAAGGTAATCATGGAGTCCCACCATTTATGGCATTAAAATATCACCATCTAGTGGCCAAAGAATAGTCTGTTAAACTGTAAACATGTAATCTTTGGTAAAATAGGAATTATATATATTAAATGCGTATAGTGGAAATAATATATAAAATACATACATGAATATATATGTAAAGCATAACAATATAATGAACAATTCATGAACCCACTACCCTGCTTCAGAACCAGAATATTTCCACTACTGTCGAAACCACCTGCTTGCTCTGCAGTCCATTGCTTAGTCTCCCATATGCATGTTACTTAGAGTATCCTTCTCATTTGCATCATTTGTACTTCTGAGATATGTGATCAGTAGACAGAGGTTTTGGAATTGTCAAACTGTATTGGTGTGCCACCACATATTTTGACCCTTCACATTGCATTTTGGCACAGTATTAATGTTTTGTGTTAGTTTAGGGTTTTTTTTTTTTGAGACAGTGTCTCGCACTATTGCCCGGGCTGGAGTGCAGTGGTGCGATTTCTGCTCACTGCAGCTTCTGCCTCCCAGGTTCAAGTGATTCTCTTGCCTCAGCCTCCTGAGTAGCTGGGATTACAGGCGCCTGCCACCACGCCTGGCTAATTTTTTGTGTTTTTAGTAGACATGGGATTTCACTGTGTTGGCCAGGCCGGTCTTAAACTCCTGACCTCATGATCTGCCTGCCTCAGCCTCCCAAAGTGTTGGGATTACAGGTGTGAACACTGCACCCAGCCAGTTTAGGATTTTTTTTTTTAATGAAAGAAAAGAATAAGATCAGGCTTAGGCATGTATACAAATATATCCTCGAAGATATATTTGTCAGTTTGAGTGAGATAGGCAAAACGAAGCTGCCAATAATGGGCAAATATGGCATGTACATACAATGTGAAGATGGAGCCATGCAGTTTTTGTTTGTAATTATGTAATTTCAGGAGAGACCACACTGAATGGATTATTTTGATTATTTTGAATATCATGTTCAATGATGAAATGTATTAAGGCAATATAATGTATGATAAAAGCAGAAGTAAGTCATTTGAAACTTCGAAGACACTTAAAAGTGTACCCATGGTGAAACCCCGTCTCTACTGAAAATGCAAAAAATTAGCCGGGCGTGGTGGCGGGCGCCTGTAGTCCCAGCTACTCGGGAGGCTGAGGCAGGAGAATGGCATGAACCCGGGAGGCGGAGCTTACAGTGAGCCGAGATTGTGCCACTGCGCTCCAGCCTGGGCAACAGCCAGAATCCAGCCTGTGCAACAAAGCCAGACTCCATCTCAAAAAAAAAAAAAAAAAAAAAAATGTCCAGCACATGATTGTTGGTAATATTATCACCACAATGCAGAATGAGAGCTAGTGCCAAGAGTGAGAGTGCTCCATTTCTAAGAAAACTCAAATGTACTTTGATTTAGTCCTTTTTACCTTTGTAATCTTTAACTTCTGTCTCTCAGTTTTCATACCTATAAATTAATTTCCTCATAGAGTTATGAGAATTAAAAGGGAAGTGTGTATCTGTGTGTGCGTGTATGTGGTCGGGGGAAGAATGGGAATAATGACTGGCATAGAGAAGGGATTCAGTAAATTGTAGCTATATTTGAACAATGAGTAAAATATATGAGTTTAAGATACTTTGTTTCATAGTTTTAGAAATAGGTGATTTTTTTTCTTCCTTAGTTAAAATTACATCTCTTAATTTTAGGATGCCTTGTTCTTCCTGAAGGATTTCTTCACAAGTCTTTCTACAGAAGTAGAGCTTCAAATGACTCCAGATCCAGAAGGTATTAAATATGTATAGTTTGAAAAGGCTATACCAAGTACTTGGATTGATTTTAATTGTTATGAGGCTTTTTTGAGACTGTACTTATAATATTTATTCCCACTTATGTAAATGTGTTCTGTGTTTATTTTTGTTGATTTTTGCGAATGCTGTTTATATAAAAGTAATAATTTAAAAGGTGAAAGCAAATTTTCTCTGTAACAAGAATCGTATTTTGATTAAATAAAATGTAGGAAAACAAATTAGATCAAGTTTGATTTAAATGGTTGCTCAGAAGAAGCATATCTAATTTTTCAAACGTGCACATTACATTTTCAGTTAAAAAGTCTCCTGGAGCTGATGTCACCTGCAGTTTGCCAAGGCATTTGAGTACCTCAAAGGAGCCAAATCTAGTTATTTCTTTCCCTGGGCCAAAACAACCTTCCCAGAATGGTAGTGCCAATTCAGTGGAAGTGGTGAATGGCACGGAAGAGAAGAACTTCTCTGCTGAAGAAGCATCTTTTAGGGATCAGCCTGTGTTTTTTAGGTAACTAGTTTAGTTTTAATAGCAAATGAAGTTATTTTAGACTTTTGAAGATTGTTCTGTGGTGTGTGTGTGCTGGTAATCGTGAGGTTCGATTAGCTTTTCTTTGCACTGCCAAATCATCAGCTGGTGTATTTATCTGTATGTGGTCTCCATCTAATTGCATCCCCCTTATTTGCACATAGTAACCTGGTTCAAAATTCATCTCTCTTTCGATTCCCTGGCAGGAATTTCCTTTTCTTCTAGCTTCTTTCTTCTTTCTCTCCTCTGTCCCCTCTTTCCAGCAGTGTTATGGCGTGTTTGTACCAGACCAATAGGATATCATCCTTTTGCTTTTTTTCCTTTACGTATCTCAACCTGGCTATACCTGTCTGTCTTTTCCTTTGTGGGGATTTTCTACCTATTTTCTCTCTCAGCCCTTCCCAGTCGTTGTGTGTCTTTCCTGACCCTTCCCTCCCCGCTCAGTGGGCACTATTGGGGTACCCAGGTCCCCAGTGCTGCTGCCGTCAGCTGTGACTGCTGCCCAGTGGCTGGGCCAGCTCGAACACAGCACACTGCAGTTTCCTCATCTCCAGACCTGTTCATTCTTCTTGTCTTCTTTCTTTTCCAGCCCTTGATGGTAGGGATAGTGGCTTGGCCTTATGGGAAAGAGAAGGGATTGAAGATCAGTGCCCCCTTGTTATGAGGAACAGTTACATCTTCCCTGATTTTCTGTGCCGCTTTCTCACACATCCCAGGTTCCTGATTTCTCTCTTTCTCTCTAGGTTCTGAAGTTAGACTTTAGGTATGGGCCAAAGTCAGCAGTATTACTACTTGGAAGGGTTGTCACGTTTTAAATATTTTGCATAGTGATGAAAATAGGTAGAAAAAATGGAATATGATAATTGGAAAGATCTTGGAATAGATGATTTCTGGTGGTTCTAAATCTTTCCACCACCAAAGGGAAGGACCTTTTAAAATTAATTTCCTACATTGATCCTTTTATTTTTACAAAAACATGTATCTTAAGTGATAATTTGCATTCTTATTTTATTAGTCACATTTATAAACTGCCAATTTGATTTTTGTAAACATAGGCCTGAAAGCAAAGAATTTTGCCTTTTTCTTTTTTTTTTAGCCCAAAGGAAGTTGGGTTGCTCATATATTTAGGTTTAAAAAGTACACAAGCCCTATACTTACTTAAGTAAATGTTTATTTTTTCCATTAGACTATTTAAAATATTGAGAATCGCTTATAGATTTTCATTTGTACTCTCAAAGGCTCCTAATCAGTACCATAGTCTAAATTACACACCTTACAAATGAGTAAGTGAATGCCCAGAGAGATGAGTTGACTTGCTCAAGACCACAGTTAGTGGCCAAGGAACAACTAGAACACAGATCTTCTTATCCCCAATCCAGAAAATCCAGTACAGTTTTTAGTGATGTCATGAGAGCCCCCTTCCTCCAAACATTATTCATTTTACAGATGTTTATTGAGCACTTTTAACTGTATGCCAGGTTTTGATCTAGGCACAAATGAACAAAGTAGAGAAAATATTTAATTGAGATTACAAATAATTAAAATAAATGGTTTGTCCTATTAATATGTGCCATGGAGAAAACAAAGAGTGAGAAAGGAGAGTATTGAGAGGGTACTGGCCAGACAGCCAGATGGAGCTGAGTACTCAGGGGATGGGCGTGACCTGAGCTCTGAGACTTCTTGTAGTGATTGGTGTAAATACAGCATCTCCATTTTGTTGTAGGCGAAGTGGACTTTGGTGAGATGGCTTAGGATGTAACCACCAACATTAATTCTGTGGGAAAACTGTGTTTCAAGTTCCAAACATTGTTTGCAGCCAACTTTTGGAAGCCGGATCATTTTGTTAGATGTGTATCATCAGTATACAACCAGCCCTCTATATCTACGAATTCCACATCTGAGAGTCAACCAAAATATTAATGAAAAATGACAATAAAAATAATACAAATTAAAAATACAAGAACGATTTGCACAGCATTTATATTGTATTAGATATCATAAGTAATCTAGAAATGATTTAGAGTATATGAGAGGATATGTGTGGCATATATGCAAATACTATCCCATTGTATATAAGGGACTTGAACATCAAGGGGTTTGATATCCATAAGGACCCTGGAAGCAGTCCCCTTCAGAAACCAAGGGACAGCTGTATAATTATAATTTCATTCTCACACTGTTCCCTGTATCTGCTTGTCGATATTCTGTTTACTTAGAAGCGTTAGTTTCAAGGATTCTCACAACATTTAACAATGTAGGTGGCATTTTAACAATTTCTGAAGACTGAGCAGCAGAGAGTTAAGTGACTGGTCCACAATTGCATCTCATAGATGAACCTGGGGTTCATGCCAGGATTGCTAGCACTTCTTCACCAGACAGTCAAAGTAATTCCTTAGGCTTTCCCTTTTTATTTCTTGGTAATGACTATCTGGTTTAATCTTGAGGGTTGCTTTTATTAATTTGTTCTTTGAATGAATTGAGAATATATATAGGAATAAATTTTTTTGTAAGTGTACATTATTTCATAAACTGAGAAAAGTTTTCTATTACATTTTATTTTTGCATTCTTTTTTATTTTTATTTTCCCACAAGATATACAGACATAACTAAGAAAAGCTTTTTGTGAGAAACGCAAATATAATAATATATGAACGATTGACATCTGTTTAATTGTTGTATTAAAAGATAGAGCTAAAAGACATTCTCTCTTATTTAGTTCTTAAGATATTTACATGATTAATTTTGTAGTTTTGTTTTTATTCTCCAATTGAACAAATTAATGTATATCTAATTTCACCTATTAGTAATTGTAAATGTAAATAACTCCCCTCCTTCCTTTATCTTCAGAGAATTTAGATTCACGTCAGAAGTTCCCATTCGACTTGATTATCATGGCAAACATGTATCAATGGATCAGGTTGGGAAACTCTACAAATATACTCTACAAAATTATCTTATGTTTCTCTAATGAACTTGTTTTTATTTTTAACTTTGCTTTGTCATAGTTTATATATATGTTTGAAATGAAGTGCAAGGTTTTTAAATTTAATTGGTTTTAATGTAAATACTCAAGTACCATGAGTAAAACTTGGTATAAATTGGGTCATATGTATTGTAAAATATATATTTTTGCCGTAAATATTTTGTTTTAGTATCAATAATGACTACTGCTTTGACTTTCAAAATAACAATGATTTTAGATGTTGAGTCTCTTAATTTACAGGTTAATTTGGCCTTTTTTAATTTTGAAGGGTACGCTAGCTGGGATTTTGATTGGTCTGGCTCAGTTAAACTGCTCTGAACTAAAGCTCAAGAGGCTTTCCTATCGACATGGGTAAGTGAATTTATTCTATGAAGCTTTAAGTGAAGTTACCAAAGTTAGTTTCCAACAAATTTAAAAACTGAGTTTTCTTAGCAAGCATACACAATTTTATAGTATTTTAGAGAGCTCATTTTTGGAGAACTCTTACAGATTTAGGCACTGATTTCTATTCTGAGGGATTAGAAGTAGTTTGAAAAGAGTTATATTTGGAAAAAACAGTTATAGTTTAGGATATTTTAAATAATTTTCTAAGGTTGTAAATTAGGTTATTCAGTGAACAGATTGGAAGTTCACAAGGTAGTAGTGGTTCTTAGTAGCAATTATTGGCAGTTTAGAAACTTTGGGTTAATCCTATGCCAAAGCCTTAGATGTTCAAGAAATAAGAACAGTGGGAAGACACACTATTACCTGAGTCTTGTAGAAATTATTAACATTAGAATTGGATTTTATATATATGTGTGTGTGTGTATGTATATGTATATTTAGAGAAATTCAGGTTGTGAGTTAAATGCATGATTTATATTTCTTTTTGTTTTGAAAAATGTTTTGCTATTTTTGAAGCATCTGTAATATTTGTCCTTATAATTTGTAGATTTTAAGTAAAAACCCTCAAACTAATCTATGTCTATAAATGTATTTCTCCTTTTGACATACTAATAATCATTTGCCCTAGTTTACTAGGTGTTGACAAATTATTCTCATATGCAATCACTGAGTGGCTTAATGACATTAAGAAGAACCAGCTGCCTGGAATCCTGGGAGGTGTTGGGCCTATGCATTCACTAGTACAATTAGGTGAGTTTCCTTTTTTTTAAATCAAAAGATAAGTTATTTTTTCAGATCAGTAATTCTTACCCTTTGAGAATTTATGTGAGGACCATCAGTCTAGAAAACTCACATATGTACTCGTACACACAAAACTTTACCTCCAGTTTTAGGAGTTAAAAACTCCAGGCTTAGAATGATTGAAAGGTCTGAACTCCGGCACTGATGTTGATTTTGTGTTGACTGTTCTAGTACAAGGCCTAAAGGACTTGGTCTGGCTCCCAATAGAGCAGTACCGGAAGGATGGCCGCATTGTCAGAGGGTTTCAGAGAGGCGCTGCTTCCTTTGGTACCTCGACAGCAATGGCTGCTCTAGAACTCACAAACAGAATGGTTCAAACCATACAGGTATCTTTCCTTAGACTGCCTTAGTCTATCCAAAAAGAGCCATTGTGAAATGGTTGGGTCCTTTTGTTTTTAAAACAATACTGCGAAAATATACAAAATGTGAGTAGATACTTTATTTGTAATGATTTAATGTCATGCTTGTTTTATTGCTTAAATGTTTAGTGTTAAATAATTAGAATAAAGCAGTGGAATACAGTGTCAGATTTGTTTGCATGTTTCAGGTAAATTGTAAACATTAAGTTAGCAGAGGATTTATTTCACCATATTTGTATGAAAGGATCATAGCTAAGTTTGAAGAAGGCGTTGTAGATTAAACAGAAGTATTGAAGGTCATTCTAGTAAGTATTAAGCTCCATAGACTGATGTGGAAATGTTGAGTGTTCTCAGTGAACAGAGGAGGGGCTAAAAATTTACCTCAATCCAGGTGTTAGTTCTTAGTTTATACTTTTATGTTCTTGTTATAAAAGTCATCAATTCTTGTGGTAAAGAATTCAGATATGCAGAAGGGTCTCCATTAGGGCTTATGAGTTCCTCTCCTCTTCCTCACTCCCTGTAGGAAGTGCTCTGCTGGTCCCTAACTCTTCAGACTTTCTTCTAATTCATTTCTTCCTTTTGACAAAATGATCCAGGCAGCTGCAGAGACTGCTTATGATATGGTGTCTCCTGGTACCCTTTCTATCGAGCCCAAGAAGACCAAAAGGTTTCCTCATCACCGGTTAGCCCACCAGCCAGTAGACCTGAGGGAAGGTGTGGCCAAGGCCTACAGTGTTGTGAAAGAGGTAATTGAATACTTGGGTGGACACATCAGAACCCGTCTTTGTGCTTTCCCAACTTTCACCTAAAGAGCATTTAATGGCTTAAATTTATTCTGTAGAAATCCCTGGGAGCGGAATGGCAACTGCTGCTAATAACATGTGCCCACATCTGTGTGAAGTGATGGAAAAGGGCCAGTCTGGGACCAGTAGGCTTGCAGGAAGACTGGTGATTGTGTGGGTGGACGGATTCTCTCTCTTCACCTGCAGAAGCACTCAGGGAGTGATAGAAACAAATGCCGTGTGTTCGCTGTCTAGGTTTAACACATTTATGCTCTGCCCTGCTTGCTTCAGATGTGCTTAAGAACTAGAACTTTTCAGATGAATCTCCCACCCTGATCCTATTGCCATGCCTTCACTATGCTGAACATGGAACATATGTTTTTATATAGTTTTATTATTTAAGTATGTATTCATAAGCAAAACATACTAGTGTTTATGTTTTAAAAGTTTCCATAAATGGTGTTATGTGTCTCATTCTGCAACTTATTTCTTTCAAGACAGATCCATGTTAATCTTAATCCATGTAGGTCTAATTTCAACAGTTTTATGGTATTTCACTATATGAATATATCATAATTTATTTATTTTCCTGTTGGGGAACATTCAGTTTCCATTTTTTCCCCTAAAACACCACTATGGGGAGTGCTCATTTAACTGTCTTTTTGTTCATATGTACAATAAATTATTTAGGGTACAACTGGGGAGTAACTGTTGGAATCTTGAGATTGATTAAGCATTGCTGATTTGCTCTCTGACACAGTTGTGCCAGCGAACTCTGGTTTTTTTTTCTGGGTGTTGTCAGGGTCATTCCTTGGCATACTCTTTTTGACATTCTTTTTAATATGACATAAGGGAGTTTGAGGTCATTTGACTTATGATTTGTGTTTTAGGATTTCATGAAAGATATTTTTCTCAGTCATATTCTAACAACAGTCAGACGTGCCTAGGACGGTCTTTTACTTGAGAAAAGTAGCCTCTGTGGTCCCAAACGGCAGGAAGTCCACGAAGGTAGGGCCCCAAGAAATGTATTAGTGGATAAATAAAGGTAAGACCAATGGTCAGCTTGGAAAAAAAGATTTACTGGGGAGAATAAAGAGATAATTACCAGTCAGACTTGTTCCTATAGATGTCAGGATTGGGACAACTATCAATAGGTTAAAATTAGATCTGTGAAACAGACATTGGGGTTAGTAAGGGCAGTGGGCAGTAAGATGTAATAGCAGTTTGATATTTAGCAACTTGTGAAATGGTTGCCTAATTTAATCTATATTAATTTTAAAATAAATGTGTGCTTACTTTGTGCCAAATGTATAATAATCGCCATTAGAGATAGGCGATATTTCTAATTCACAGATGAGGAAATGGGTTCCGCCAGACAGTGGCCTCCGCCAAGTACCACAGTGAGAAGGGAGTGGAGCCAGGATTGGAACTGGGTATTTGGGTTTAAAGTGTAGTTCTCTTTCTCTAAGCTGTCACTAGGAAGAATGAGGGAAGGGAGGGTGAGATTAGTAAGTGTGGATTGAGATGGTAGGATGTGCTTGTTTGGACTTACTCTGGATTCTCTATTAAAGTTAAAAAAAAAAGTTCCTAAGTGGCAATTGGTATTTCTTTTCCATTTTAGATGTCAGTAAGTCAAAGATGAAGAGAAAATGCCATTTGTGTGTCATAGATAGGCTCATCTTTTAGATCAGACGTTGGCAGACTAGGCTGCAGGGCAGACCTGGCCATGCCTCTTTTGTATGGGCCTTTGAGCTAATAATAATGGTGTTTACAATTTTAAAGGATTGTAAAACAAAACAAAAAAACAAAAAATAAGTAACAGAGACCATGGCCCACAAATACCTTCTATGTGGCCCTTACAGAAAAAGTATGTCAACTCCTACTTCCGTAGTTTTATTTGGTGGTAGTCAGGCACTTATGAGGGTGGTAGCAGGAATTATTTATTGAACACTTACTGTCTTCCAAACTCTGTCAAGCTCTTGAGATGAATTATTCTAACAATCACCATAGGAGGAAGGCAACATTTTAATTTCCTGTTTAAATGACTGGTCACACAGCTAACTAATAGGGCTGAGATTGGAATTCTGTTGTCTGCAAACGTAGTGGTGGTCAGCCTCGTACTGTACTCATCTACTCCTGTTTATCTCGGGTGGCATAGGGAGGAGAGCTGGTGGAGAGGGGAGGGAGATGGTGCAGTGAAATGTACAATTTGTAAACATTTTCTTTGTTGTGCTCATGGTTTCTCATTGGCTATTCTCTAGATAGTTTTTAAAGTAGTACTTATTATTTCTTTGAGTTTTTCTGGACATCCTTTTTTTTTTTTTTGAGATGGAGTCTCGCTCTGTCACCCAGGCTGGAGTGCAGTGGCGTGATCTTGGCTCTCTGCAAGCTCTGCCTCCTGAGTTCACACCATTCTCCTGCCTCTGCCTCCCGAGTAGCTGGGACTGCAGGCACCCACCACCACGCCCAGCTAGTTTTGTGTATTTTTAGTAGAGACACGGTTTCAACGTGTGTTAGCCAGGATGGCCTCGATCTCCTGACCTCGTGATCACCTGCCTCAGCCTCCCAAATTGCTGGGATTATAGGCGTGAGCCACCGTACCCGGCCTTCTAGACATCGTTTTTTTTTTTGCTCTGTGGTATTACATGTTTTTGCCAGATGTACTGGGTAGATAGGACACTCTTGTTAACTTGCCAAAATGATGGCTAGATTCTGGGTTAGGACAAGGTCCTTGATTTCCCTGGAGAATTCAAAGTTCCTTTATGCTGTCCCCATCACCGAAGCTGTCACAATAATAAATAATAATAATAATGTAATAATAATAATAATGGAATGTTGCTTTGAGTTCCCTAGGGATTTCTGAGTTAGATAAATGGTAAAGATTCAGAAGGCACGTGAAGTTTTACCACATTGGTTTGACCTACATGTTTGTATATTCAGCTTCAAAGCTTAGCAGTCATTATTAGCATAGAGACTGAGTAAACAAAAAGAAAGCTTAACAATCATCATTATTTTATTGTTATATGTTGTGAGAGAGATGGAAAATGCTGTTGAAGTTTTGTTGAGAATTATTAAACATGTTCCTGCATTTTGTTCTCAGAATTCGCTAATCCAATAAAATGTTCTATTTAGCTTTTTATCGTAATTGAATTTTCCATTTTTTTTCCTAATACATAGCCAGTAATTTAAAACAAATTAAGTAATTTCCCAGAGCTTAATAGAATTAGGTGTTTTTATGTTGAATCAAAGGGAACTATCACCATATTTCTTTAGTGAGTGTATTCAAGAAGCTTTGTTTGCCAAGTTTAACTGGAGTGATTAATAGTACCAGCAAAGCCCGTATTTCTGTCTTCCCAATGCGAAATTTTAGTTTACCTACATTTTCCACACACTAGTGTCACAATAAAATACTAAATCATAATTGCCTCTTTTCCTTATAGTTAGAAGTCTGTCATTAAAAATAATCCTGGGTTATCAAAAAGCATGGCAGTTTTGTTGGTTTTTTTTGTCTGGTTACAAACATAATGTTGATTACCTGCTTTAAAAGTGCATACTGCAGGATAGCTTGGAGAGTTTTCCGACCAGAGTTTGTTCACTGCCCTCCTCTCTCCTACCTCCCACCTCTACGCAGGGAATCACAGACACGGCTCAGACCATTTATGAAACTGCGGCTCGAGAACACGAGAGCAGAGGGGTGACTGGTGCCGTAGGCGAGGTTCTGCGCCAGATTCCTCCGGCAGTGGTGAAACCTCTGATTGTTGCCACAGAAGCAACGTCAAACGTGCTGGGTGGCATGAGAAACCAAATTAGGCCAGATGTCCGGCAAGACGAGTCACAGAAATGGCGCCACGGGGATGACTGATGGCTTGGAACTGACAGCGTGAAGATAAGGAGAGTGGAACCAGGAGCTCAGCGTCCCAACGGCAGCTTCAGAGGAAGCTTGTTTAATTTTATTATGCTCATCTCAGGAACAAAAGCATTTTTTAGTTAAATAATTTAATGTCAAAACAACATGCAACCAAAAACTTCTGACATTTAGGGCTAGTTGATACTTGCCTATGGAAATGTTTGGTGGCTGGTGTCAAAGTTCCTTAAAGCATTTGCTGCCAAGTTAGTGGAAGGCTCACTTTTGTTAAATGACTGTAATTCTCCTTGTTACCAACAAGAGATCATTGGAAGCCGCCTTCTAAGACACTCTTTGTGTAGCTCTGTGGAGTGAGTTTTCTTAAGGTTTCAAAAGAATCACATCTTCAAAACTTTAATTGAAAATGAGAGACAGAAGCCACAGGGGAAGCAAAGCAAATAGGATTTTTAATATAAATATCAGTGTGGAAAAATAACTTATTCTGTTGAATTTAGTGTTCATGCACTTGAGAACAACATTATTTCCATTTACTCTGAAAATCCTTCTGTGGGGGTTTGAGAAGGTGGATGTTGCAGACGCGTTCTGTTGTGTTGCACTTTATCCTGTGTGTGTGTGTGTTTCGATTAATTCAAGTTGTGTGCTGTATTTCTTGTATAATTTACGAAGTTACACAAAATACAAAGAGCAGTAAACTTGTCTGAAAGTTTTTGGCAAAGGAAAGTAACTTAAATGTAATAGCTTCCTTTAAGAGCACAGGAAAATATGCATTCTATAATGAAGTGGGGCCCATGTAATTGTTTATATTTTCAGTTTTAAGCAGGTATAGTGCAAGCTTGTTAGGAATGCGTGGAAGAGGAGATTAGAAGTGATTTTTCCTCTTTTAAAAGTAAACAAAAATTCTTCAAATATGCCCTAGTTAACTATTTCAGCGTACCATTTTTACTTGGTTAACAGTGTACATTTTGATAACCTATCAGGAGTGAATAAAGGATTTTTATTTAAAGGCGATATTGTTTTATTCTTCCATGAATATTTTGCTTTTCTTAGAGCATATTCATAGGTGCAGTACCATGATTTACCACAAGATAATTGGGAACACTTTCTCAAAATTGATTTTGCTTAATATCAGGTAAATCATTACCTAGGAGTAAGAGGGAAATTGTTCTCAATTCCTGACTTTAGATTGATCCAGCAGAAAGAAAAGGTGGAACTTTGTGTACATCCACTGTTTAAAGTTGCATGACGTGCGTGACGTGACTTCCTGTTTTCTAAAGTTGGGGGAATATCATTGAATTTCGATTTCAGAACTGCATGTCAATTTGGGACTTGGAAAATGAAGTTAAGTCGATTTCATTCTCTAAATTTTCTAAGCAGGAAAGCAATGTAAACCAAAAATCAAAATGTTTAGAATTTGTAAAAATGGGGTTATATAGCTTTTAATTTTAGTTTCCTTTTTACTGCCAAAAAAACTTAAAAAGACAACAGCGTAATCACCTGTTTAAGCACTGTGGGACCATCTGCTATTCGGTTCTGGGTAGAGCCTGGTCCTGGAGACACACTAACAGGAAGGCGTGTTACCGGGAAGGCGCCTCTGGCTGTGGGGTGCGTTCTGACCACCCCACTCAGAAGCCAGCATTCTCCATTTGCCCTTAATAAGGAAGCTTGCTATGTGTGTTAACCCAGTTACGATTAGTCAAACTGGAAAACACTTGATCAAACTTAAAAATGTAAAATCTCTCTAACTTTTAAATATACTTTCCGTATTTATACTTAAGTTGAGTTAACTACAGTATGGAGACAAATAATTATTCTCTTCTTTGCACCCTGAGTTGCAAACAAATTAAGTTTACAAATCTCATTTAAACATGTATCTTTATAATGTAACCTCTATGGTTCTTTCTTTGTTCTGCCTTCCTGCGCCTGCTGTTGATATAATCATTTTGGGAACAGAAACATTGTGTCTCAAAAAGATTCACTGTCAGTTCAGCCAAGATGTTCTTTACCTGAGATTCTGGAAAGATGTTTATCTATATCTGAACACTTCTACATTATTAAATGTCCTTAAGTTTTTTCTTTTTTACAAGCGTCTTTTCAAACTTTTGTGTTGTGATGACACAGCAGAAAGAGTGTGGCTAGAATCCGTGGTTTGCCACATCTGCAGCTTACCAAACGATGACTTGTCCAGTACGCCTGATGCCTGTAAGCCTCAGCATCCCTCCTGGTAAACAGAGGGTTTTTTACGACAAAGCCCAAGGCGGAGTTTTGGATGATTAGTCCATGTGTGCGTGTGAGAATGATTGCATGTGGCGTCATGCTTTGTACAGAGCCTCAGACCACTGGGCCTTGTCCAGTGAGAGTCCTCTCTCTGGTGACATCACACATGGAGCAGCCAGGGGCCACCTTAGATCTCAGATCTCACAGATCTCAGAGCAATACTTTTCTGAACTGCCACTGTGCCTGCGTGGTTGGGTTTGGTGTCATGCTTCTGATGAGAGTAGATCACGCGTGTCCACCAGTGATACGTTGAGTCCTTACAGTTGCCCCCCCACGGAGTTCCGTAAGCAGCTCCATCGAGATCTGTCAGCAAGTTGCAGGACCCCACAATATTCTGGCACGTTAAGACCACCTGACATCACGAGTAGAGAGGCAGCTGAGGCCACAGCCATGTCTTCCTCTTGAATGGAGCTAACTTGGAACCCCCTTTTCCCTTCCTGTCTGCCCGCCACTGAACATTGTCCTTTAGATAACTCAATGTTTCTTCTAGATGTCATAGCAATAGACTTTCACTTTCATGAAGTTTGGGTACAATTTGGATTCTCAAGTACATATATTTATCAATATTTTTATAAGGCAAAGTTCACTTAAAAAATCTTTCCAAGTAGCAGTGTGCCTAAGATGACAACATACTAAAAACCAGTGTCTCCTGCTCCTGTTGTATGTCACTTTTCAAGCCGATTGAAACATTTCTGGCTTGTAGGGCATTACTTTTTAACCATCTCCTTTATAAACAGTGTTCTGTAGGTTTGGTGTCTTTGTTCAGTTCCAAAAAATGTCCAGACAACTGTGTCTGCCCCTGCAGAGGCTGCTCGTCCAAAGGCAGCGTGTGCCGCTGCCACCGGAACGCAGACAGCAGGGGAGCCGAATTCTAAAGCAACGACTTAAAATGAGGAATCCACAATGACACTAAAAGGTTTCAGGATTGACTAATCATTGTCTTAACGGTAACTCAGATTTTTGATGTATAAACAGCTGTGTGACTTGGCGTCTGAGAGATCGCTCTGCTTTGCTTCGCTTCAGAGTTCTTGCACCCGCATCCTCAGAACCGTGGGGCATGGTGGGCTCTGACCAGCGCTCCCCTTCTGTTTTCCTTCACTACTTTTGACCTACTTAAGACTTCAGAGAGAATGTCCTTCAAGTTCTTTTCTCCATCAAGTTCTTTAAGTTCTTTGAAAGGAAGGGACTGTGCAAACACAAAGTGATATTCTTTTGTATCTGCAAATGCATCAGCTGGACATACCAATTGGTATCAAATAGAATAAAATCAAATATAAATTTTTGAGTCTTAGGTTAAAAAGGAAAGTTACTTGTATAGTTTATAGATAATGAAGGAAAAAGATTTCTTCTTTTTCATTGCAGGAAATCTTGTTTACTGGAAGATAGAGTCACTGTTTTCATATAAGACAAATAGTGCTTTAATGCCAACTTATTTTTATCTCAACATTTTCAGGATCATGCTAGGCACACTGCCTCCTTGAATAGACATTATATGCACAGCTGCAAGTCAGCCAATTTTTTTTATTCAGAAGTATTTTCCCCCCCATTATAGTGCCTGCATATCTGAGGTACAAAAAGCATTCAACACACTACCATAATAGGCTTCTTTGGGGATGAGAAATTTGAGTCTCAACAACTCAGAATTTGAAATGTCAGCGGTTTTGGTAAACGTAGGTGTTAGAGGTATATTTTGCTTTCCTACAATTGTTGGGCCCTCGATTCCAAGCATGTTGCTTCATGGGAAGCACCAGAGTGCCATCTGCTGTATTTCAAGAGATTGTAAATGTCATCTCAGCTGGCTCAGTTATATCTCTAATGTCCCGGGTAGCAGCCCTTCCCTCTAAAAACATGTTTACTTTGCTGTTTCACTTGTATTTTGTGTATACGAAATGGCAGCTTCTGATTTCTAGTTGGATTTGTCTTGCATTGTTTGTATAACTTGCTGGTCACCCAGGGCTATTTGCTTTTTCACTGAGAAATTTGGTAGGGGTGTCTAGTTCAGCTTTTATGTTGATCCATCCTGACTTATTTTAGACATTGAATTTATCTCACCGCAAGTAAAAGAACATATGTGTATTGACTGTCTTTGCTAAGTTTCCTAATTTTTCCTAATTATGGCAAGTATGGATGCGAATAAGAATACTGATGCTGTACAAATATTTTTGTGGAAATGTACCATGTTAATGTGACTATTTAAATAATATGAAAATAAGAATACTCTTGAAGAAAAAATTAAAATATTTACTCTTTGGATTTTGCTTTAAACACTCTTGTCTTTCACCGAGAAGTGTTCCCAGAACTCGTGTAAAACACTTTTTGGGGTGGGGATGTACAAATGTGTCAGACCTTGTGATTGGGAAATGATGTGCCAATGCCCCGGATGTTTCTGATAGCAGATCTCGGGTCTGTCTGTTACTGATTTCTGAGCTGTATGGAGTTTTAACAGTTCTTCCCTCCTCGCTTTGGATTTTGGTCCCTCTGTTAGTTATCCTATCCCTGCAATATGGACTTGGTGGCAAACACATCTCCTAGTTTGATCTCACAAAACTGATAACTATCTGGAGGAGTATTTTTGCTTGTGAAGGAAATATTTAAAAGACATACTTATTTTTATTTTATTTATTTTTTCAGATGGAGTTTTGCTCTTATTGCCCAGGCTGGAGTACAATGGAGCAATCTCAGCTCACTGCAGCCTCCGCCTCCTGGGTTCAAGCGATTCTCTTGCCTCAGCCTCCTGAGTAGTTGGGATTACAGGCACCTGCCACCACGCCCAGCTAATTTTTTGTATTTTTAGTAGAGACGAGGTTTCACCATGTTGGCCAGGCTGACCTCAGCCTGGTCTCGAACTCTTGACCTCAGCCTCCCAAAGTGCTGGGATTACAGGCATGAGCCACTGTGCCCGGCCAGACATACTTATTTTTAAAGGCAATTTACTTTAAAAGATTTTGTTGTGACAGATGTCACTAACATCCACTTTGAACAATTAGGGAAAAATGACAAGTCACACTTCACACATGGCTCTTGTTGAAGAGAGGGATGGGGACAGTTGTGAGATGCTCACTGTGTGCCAAGTATCTGAGCCCCCACTCAGAGGCAGTTTAACTAGAGTGCCTGTTTTCCAGATGAGGAGACAGGTTCAGAGAGGTCAAGAAACTTGGTCACCATCACATGGTTTGACTCCCAGACCTCATGCTCTTCCCAGGACTTCTTTTAAGAAAAGCTTGGAGCAGTTACCTAACTTAGCAAAATCTCTTCACTAATTGTGAAACCACAGAATTTTGCGAGAAGATTGAGATTAAAGGCTCTTAGAATATTTGAGCAAGAAAGTGATGTGCTTGATCTCTTCCCAGCGTCTCCAGCCCTTCTCCCCTCTTCTGGCTGTGCTTAGCCACCCTAGCGGTTCCGTTCTGCATGCCCGTGAGCAGGGGTTAGCACCACCTGGCAGATTTCTTTCTGTAAATGCTGCACCGGAGGCCACAGTCAACACTGATTAAAGCAAAATCTCAGAATGGGGCTCAAGTGGGGTTTCTCCACCTCAGCACTTGACATTTGGGACCAGCCTGGGCATTGTAGGATGAAGGGGATGTTGCCACCGCTCCCACCCCCCGATGACCTCTGGCCACTGGACACCAGTAACAAACTCCCCTCTCCCAGTCGTGACAACCAAAGATGTCTCCAGACGTGGCCAAATATGCCAAATATGACAAAAATCCCCTGTTAAAAATCACTGGGCTAAGAGCTCTCCTGGGGAAAATCATGCACAGCCTGGGGCAAGAACAAGCACTATGGCCGCCCCCACTTGGATGCTTCCGTCTGGATCTCTGCCTGCTCCTCCCGTCTCAGCCCAGAGGCTCCACTTCCAGGCAGCCTGGCCACCCTCCCTGCCTCTCTCTTTCCCACTATAGCATGCTCCCCTTTTCTTTGTTAAACTTTGCAGCACTCCTCGCATACTGTAGATCCATGTCTGTTTCTCTGTTTGACTGCCTTCAGGAGGGCAAGGGACTTAGGGACCTGGGGCCTAGCACAGTGCCTTGCCCAGAGTCAGGATCAGCGAATGGTGAATGAATGAATGAGTAGTGAACCTGAGTTGTCATCTAGTCCTGTCTGCAGGTGAGGAAACCGAAGCCTGAAGAGGGGAAATTCTTTGCCCAAGATCACATGATTACTACTTACAGATGTCCTTTATTCAGTGTAAGCTCACGTTTTCTTGGTTTTAGCAATACTTATAATAATTTTAAAACTATAAATACATATAAAATAAAAGTTCAACATTGACTGAATATTTCCTATGTGGAGACTCCTCTGCTAGGCACTCAACAACACTCTTGGCCACTGTGTCATGGTTCCCAAACTTGTCTGCACATTAGTCCCCTGGGGAACTTTAAAAATACACCCCAGGGATTGGGATTTAGCTGGTCTTTGGTGTGGGCTGCGCTTTGGCATTTTTGAGAGATCCCCTGGTTCTTCTCCTGTGCAGACGAGTTCCGAGACCCGGTGCATTACACTGCTCTGCCCCATTCACCAGGGCAGGGGAACATTCACATTCAGTATCAGCCAGGGTCCCAGCAAGAGATGTGACTGCTCCCTGTGACTGGCAGATGCTAGGAAGGAAATACTCAGCACATGGTGGGCAGCACAGGGTAAGGGAAGCCCACTGGCACCTCGTGGCTGTCTCTGAGCCAAGTGAAGACTTAGTAGCTCTTCGGTAATCCACTTTCAGCTCTGGGTCTGCCCTGGCCTCAAAGTCATGTGAGCCAGTGGCCATTCCTCACCTTTTGTGGCTCTCCTTGTGGGAATGGGATTAGGATGCCCCTCCTTCTTCATCCATCTCTCAAGAGACTGAAAACCAGGCACAGCCACAGTCCTGAAAAGACTAAGGGAGCAATTCCAAGAACTTACAGCTGAAAGAGGGCTGCCTGACTGGAGCTATGACCCTAGTTGGAGGGAAGCAGCCAGAGGGATAGACCCCCACCCCCACTCTCCTGCCCTTCCATCTCCTTCTGGAGCCTTCCATGGGTGGAACCTGACTCATGCCCAGTCCATAAGGCACAGGGTCCTGGGCAGAGGGCAAGGTGGAGAGGGACAGAAAAGAGGAGGGTGAATCTACTTTGCCTTGTTCATATTTGTACCATTATTTGTATTTTGCAGATGACACAACTAAGGCTTAGGTTAAGTAACCTGTCCCAAGCCACACCATGTACTTGTTAAGGAATACGAGTCACTAGTGACAGCTAGATCCCCAAATCTCGGCAGCTTAACAAAAAGAGAGGTTTATTTCTCATTTCCAGAAAGTCCAGTTGGCATTCTGGAATATCTGAAAGCTCTCCTTCAAGCAGTGATGGAGGAGCCCAGGCTCCTTCCATCTTGTAGCTCTGCATCCCCTGGAACCTCAGAATCCCCAGCTGGGATCTCTGCACAGGAGAGACAGGAGGACCACTTTTATGGCCAGGACATAGCCAGGGAGACAGGAGCAAACATCACTTATGCCACCATTGGTCAGAATTCTGTCACGTGGTCACAGCCAACAGGAAACACAGGTAATGGAGACTACTTGTGTACCCAGGAAGGAATGAAAGTGAGGTTGGTGAGCACCTGGCCTGACTGCTACCTGCAGATCATAACCAGCCCATTTAGACTCTGAATGCAGGAAATCTGACTGCAGATCCACGTGCTTACATGCTCTATTGGAATAACATTCCGCTGCACTCGAAGATAATTTGCTGTTGCCAGAGTTAGGATTTTTTTCCCCTGGGCTTGTTTATATCCCTGAAAGCAGTTCCATACAGAGCAAATCCCATTCAGCAAACATCTGCTGGTGAATGGGGCAGGGCAGCGTAATGCACCGGGTCTCAGAACTTGTCTGCACCTGAGAACCAGGGGATCTCTCAAAAATGCCAAAGCGCAGGCCACACCCAAGTCCAGCTAAATCCCAATCCCTAGGGTGTATTTTTAAAGCTCCCCAGGGGACTAACGTGTAGACAAGTTTGGGAACCATGACACAGTGGCTAAGAGTGTAGACGTTAGAGTTAGGCTACTTGGGGCCGAACTCAGGCTCCATTACTTCTGATCTGTGTGGCCTTGGGGAAATTACTTAACCTCTCTGTGCTTCAGTTTCCTTCTGTATAAAATAATAATACAATTGGTAGGAGGATTCAAGTGCTTTGAACAGTTTCTCTCTGGCACACGGTAAGTATGACGTAAGACTTAGACACTGTTACTGTTTCTTGAATGCCTACTGTGTGCAAATGCCTGTGCTAGAGAGGAAAGAGATGGTCCTTGCTCCCTGGGAGCTCAGAATCCAGTGAGAAGACATCAAACTCTCCACACCATGGAAAAGGCAAAAGAAAAGAAAAAAAAGAAAGATGTCAAACTCTACTATGCAAGAGACGAAACACAGTTAATCATCCCAGCCATTTGTCCCTTACAAATGTAAATCAATTTGCTTTGCTCCCCAAGAGATTTGAGTGGCAGTTCACAATGCTGAGGAAAGGAACATACACCACTGAGAGCAGTGTTAGAGTTGGAATTCCTGGTTTTGAAGACACCACCTGGTCTCCTCCTGTTTCTGGGCATCTGGACTTCTGCTTCCCCGGCATTTAACACAGAGCTGGGGGTGGCATCGGCATTTAACACAGAGCTGGGGGTGGCATCGGGGTAGGTGGGGGAGCCAGCTCCTTTTTAGCCTGATATTTAGGATTGCCTACTTACAAGGAAATTTGCTCTTAGAGCTACAAAAATAAATAAATAAAAATAAATTTCAAAAAGGGTGTTGGAGGCCAAGTTTTTTTGGGATTTGGAATAACTGAGAAAAATGAACACTACTGCATCCTTACAGTAAGAATTTCTAAGCCTACCAGAAGAGGACGAACCATTCTTTCAAATTTGGATTCCACTGAGGTATAGAGGAAAACGCAACTGCTCAGTGCAAAGTACTCACTTGACTTCCAGAACTCTAAAGTGAACATGGTGTCAGCCCAGATGTGGCCCAGTTATTTTCAGTGATGGAGACTTCAAGGCAATCCCTCTATAAACTGTTTAACATTTAGTAAAAGATGAGTGAAAAAAATGCCAACATCTATGCTATTTTCAATACAGTATCAACGTTCTAATGCTGCAGACAGAAATCCTCCTTCCATTAATAACGAACACTTCAAAGGCCAAATACAGTTTCCCTCATGCCTCCATTTCAGTTTAAAGTACACTAAAGTGAAACTTTAGTTGTATTTGGCCCCTTCAACTCCCACTCTTTCAGGACGTAACTATTTCTTCACACCAGATTCTGTTTTAATTTCTTCTTAATTGACCGTACCTGGTTCCATTTGGAAAGCAATCTTAATGTGGCCCAGCCTTTATTTCCATTTTCTTTGGTGCCAATGGACTGGAATTTCAGCCAAATCTCCGCCCTAAACGTTCACCTTGAGCCTCTTAACTTTGCTGCTTCTCCATTTCTGATAAGTATATCTGATGGATAAATCACTATAAGGGTAACACTATGTCAATATGGGACACCATTTGAAATTTGGGTAGCTATTGTCAACTGCCTTCCCATAGAAGTTGTATCTATTGACATGCCCACGAAACAGGTTTATTATCTTTTTAAATTTTTTTTGAAGATATCTTTAAACAACACCCTTCAAGAAGCATCGTTGCCTTGTCCTGTTTCTATGTTCTGTTTCGCTTTGGAATGGATCTGTAGTGACTCCATGTAAGGGCTTGCTTTAAAACAAAGTGTGTGCAGAATCTTGTCTGGGGAAAGAGCAGTCTGCCGTTGATGCCAGCAGGGGGCGCCCGCTCTCTTCTCAGTGGAACTTTGGTTTGGAAATCACCCCCTCCCAAGCATGGCACCCGAGCCTGTGCAAATTCCGACCCCACGCGCCGTGGGAAGGACTTGGAAACATCCTAACTATCCCAATTCTTTCACGAGGCTTGTCGGTGACAGCTTCCTCTTAGTCAAGGACACTGCGTAGATTAAAAAGAAAAACATCACGTTATTCCATGATTAATTTCTCCCCGTAAACATGGGGCTGGGGGCCAGCACGCCAGGCCCTTTCTCGACATGAAAATTGCCCCTGGTGGCACTTTCACGGCAGATTGATAAAGCCATATGTGGGGCATGAGAGAATAGAAATGTGCTTTGTATACAGATAAAGAGCTTCTGTGGCCTTCTCTGAGGGGTGTCTACAGATGCGTGTGACACAGAAGCCTGTGGAAGCTTCTCTGCCAGATCTCTCTGCTGGAAATGCAGCCCCCACCCTCCCACTCAAGGTGGGATTAGGGTGAGGCAAGTGAGGCTCTCACCTGGGCGCAAAGTCTAAGGCAGGAGCACATTTGTCAAACAATAATACAAAATTTTTAAAAAATCAAAATTAATGCAAAACATCCATGATGAACAAAACCTCAAAATTTTAAATAAAGACATGATTTGACATGGCATCTCCATGCTTGATTTGCTTCCCTCAAGGTCACCCTGGTCCCATTGGATCCTGATTGTTCTAAGAACGTTGGCATTTTGTTCATGATGGATGAATCCCCTTCTTCCTTTCTCATCCCTTCCCAGTCTTACATTTTCCCTGCCACAAGGTTGGCTGTAGGACAGTGAAGGGAAAATCACACTGGAAGAAGCCACAAGGCATTGGCTGGGGCGTGTTGTGAAACACCAGGGAATGACTCCAAAATCAATAATAGCGACTTGTTCGAAGTTGATGCCACGTATTGCACTTGCAGAGAGATTCTGCTCTAGTGATGTTAGCAAATACTTGTATGTGCAATGCATGCCAGAGATGGTTCAGACTGATGGTGCATGGTTGGCTATGTCATCATTCCAGCTGCTGTTCGTGTGATCCCCCTGCTCCCCTGCCATCCCATCAGCGCCTGCCTCCAAGCCTCCCTTTGCTCACTCTTTCCTTCGCAGCACCACGGCCTCCCTCCTCCATTTCGTGAAGTCCAATTCTTCACGGGCTGAAGTCCTATAAATGAGTACCCCCATTTTTCTAAGAGAAAGAGAGTGAGCTGGATTTTTTAATTATTATTTTCTTCTTTTCTTTTTCCCCCTTACCCCCTGTTCCCCACTTCCTACTTAGCTCTTTAGAAATGCAATTTATATCCTTCCCTTCACCAGACACTCACTACAGGGCAAGCTTATCTAACCATGTACTTGCTTAGAAGCTCCAGAGCCCGGCACCTCTCCCACCAGAAGACTGCCTCGAGAGACACTGGTCAATTCACAACGTCAAGTATGCCTGCTAGGAAACTCTGTCCCACCTGGACAGTATCTTGAGACAGTGGGCCACGTTACAACCTAGTTCTGCTCTGCCAGATGGTTGAGCAGGCACCATCGCAGGCAGAACTAGGAAGAATCACGTTGACCCCCACCTGCTGGCTCCCTCCCCTACATGCCATTCATGCCAAGTCCCACTTTAACAGACCCTGCTTTCTGTCCCAAAAGTAAAGTGGTACCCTTGAGGCAGGAGCTTGCACTTCTTCCCCTCAGTGAAGCTTTGGAAATAAATCAGTTTCTTTATACCAGGCCTTGCTCTTGTTAATTGGACTCTGCCAGCGGCAAGTGACTGAACCTGTGATTCGGTTTCAGTCCCACCACCTCCAAGAAGTCTCTCCAGACAACCAGGCTTTCCTTGAGGCTGTTGTTGAGTGACTTGATCAGATAAGCGAAAATGTGGTTCTCAGCTGGGGAAGCGGGTGATTTTGCTCTGTAGGGGACATTTGTAATGTCTTGAGACATGCTGGTTGCCACTACTGGGAGAGGAAGGCTGCTCTGGGCGTCTAACACATAGAGGCCTGGGATGCTGCTAAACATCCTATAATGCACAGGACAGCCATCCGTGAGAAAGAACTATTGAGTCCAAAATATCTATAAGGCTAATGCACCCTACATCAGAACTCACTAAGATATTGATAAGGATTTTGTGAAAAATCTGCCATGAATGAGATTTGTAGTTCACCAATAAACTTTCTCCAAGGGATAACAGATATTTGAAATTTGCATCCTCTATCGTTAAAGAGGGACAGGATAATAGGAGCTGGGGTGTGAAGACACTCCTGTTTTCCCTCATGAGTTCTGCACTAAAGAGGCAGATGGTGGAGTCAGGGCACAGGGCCTGCACTCTCCTCTTTATTACTGATAAGGGCTACGTTGGAAGGTATCACTCAGGCATGTGGCCACAAAATGGACTTTTTGATGCTGAATCCCAGAATCAGGCCTGACTTATGAAGGCCCAGGCAATGCTGATGACTTCCCCACTAGGGCAGAGCCTTTAACTCTATGCTTACCTTATGGACAAGAGAAGACCAATCTGCAGTCAGGCACTTCTCAAAGAGTGAGAATGGAGGAAGGAACTGAGCTCCACAGGCCCAATTCTTTTTTTTTTTTTTTGAAACTGGACAATCAGAGGAGTCACTCCTCTTCCAGGGAGAGGAGTCAGGGGTGGGGAAGAAGCCAAGGGTTTAGGGAGCAACCCCTCTTCATCAAAACCTGATGAGTCAGACAGGATGAGCTGAGTTCTGCTGCAGTAACAAAACCTTCGACTCTGTGGTTTAAAACAACAAATGTTTGTTTTCTCCTCACCTACATGTTTGCTGTAGGTTGGTAGGGAACTTTGCTTTTCCTAGTCACTCAGAGGTTCAGGCTGATGAAGTCCCCAGATCTTAATGATATCACTATCTTAACATAGCTTTTCAGGTTTTTCTACAGCAGAGAAAGAATGGAGGTCTATGATCTTGAATTTTCTTCTGCCTAGAAGTGACACACAATTTTGCTTACATTGGCCAAAGCAAGCAAGAAGCCATTCTTAGTCTCTGTAGGGTGAGGAAGTTCAATGCCTTCAACCTCCTATTTTTCAGAAGAAGAGGAGAACTGGAATTCTCAGTGAGCAGTAGTAATGCCTCCCACAGAAGAATGAGGAAGAAGAATTTTCTGCCCTTCACCAGTTCCCAACCACAAATCAACATTGACCAAATGGCACTTCTACTCTAAAGACAAGCTGCTCAGGAACCATTTTCTAGGGAGCACTATACGGGGCTACAGTACTCAGAGTAGAAGAGCTGGCACTTGATCCCAGACCTCACACTGATGAAGTTGCTCTATCAGAATGCAAAGCATTCTGGGCCTCAGTTTTTCCATCTATAAAATGGGCATGATGAGCTTTTTCACATCCTGTGAACTCACTGAAGGTGGGATTTTTATATTTTACTTTTACATGCCATGTATTGGACACTCAGTAAGGGTTGGACACACAAAGCCATGAACGAAGAAGCTGCTTTGATTCTGTCTTAGATTGTGGAGGTCAGGGTTGGAGTACTCCCTAGTCTGCCATCATTTCACCTAACCCATTAGTGGTTTTTTTTGTTTGTTTTTTGTTTTGTTTTTTGTGGTTTTTTTTGATGCAGTCTCATTCTGTCACCCAGGCTGGAGTGCAGTGGTGCGATCTCAGCTCACTGCAACCTCCACCTCCCAGATTCAAGCCATTCTCCTGCCTCAGCCTCCTGAGTAGCTGGGACTATAGGTGTGCACCACCATGGCCAGCTAATTTTTGTATTTTTAGTAGAGATGGGGTTTTACCATGTTGACTAGGCTGGTCTTGAATGCCTGACCAGTGATCCACCTTCCTTGGCCTCCCAAAGTGCTTGGATTACAGGTGTGAGCCTCTCTCAGCCCCATCAGTGGGCTTTAATTCCATCTGATGTTGACTTTGTGCTTGCTGCAGCCTCCTGCCCATTCTCCAGAAGCAGAGTGACTAGCTGCCTAGCTACTGATCACAGATTCATGAGTAAGCCCAGCCAAGACCAGTATACGAACCACTCGGCTGAACCCAACCCAAATGGCCAATTACAGAATTATGAGTTGAGGTGGTTATTTTAAACCACTAAGTGTGGGGGTCGTTTGTTATGCAGCATAGATAACTGATACACTGTGCAAGCCATCATCCATATTCTAGTGAAAGTGATCTCTCTGAAATGCAGTTTGAAACATGCCTCTTCCTTGTTCAGTCTTCACTGACTCACATGGCCTAGAGGGCAACAGTCACTCCTTGGGATTGGCATACATCTTCCAGCCCTTGATTTTGTTGACTGAGAACTTGGGTGAGGGAAAGGTTGCAGGTGGCCAACACCTTCATTGTCCTACTTAACTTTAAGATCCAGCTCAGGGAACCCCCTTTCCTTCTGGAACTCCTTGCAGCAGACTTTGTCACCTCATGACGAGACATCTAACACTGAGGAATGATCTCTTTTCTTTTCTGTCTCCCTTATATGCAGTGAGCTCCTCAAGGGTGAGTGTGCAGTAGATGCTTCCTGGATTCTTTTGCAGGCTTCTGCCAAGAGATCTTGCAGCTTTGCTGGGCTCCTCCAGAGACCAGGAACCCACATAATTGAAGGCCATCAGTTCTATCATGGAACAGCTCTGCCTGTCAAAGAGCCCTTCCTTAAATTAAGACAGAATGTGTTTTCCAGGAATTTTTTTTTTTTTTTTTTGAGACGGAGTCTGGCTCTGTCGCCCAGGCTGGAGTACAGTGGCTGGATCTCGGCTCACTGCAAGCTCCGCCTCCCGAGTTCAGGCCATTCTCCTGCCTCAGCCTCCCGAGTAGCTGGGACTACAGGCGCCCGCCACCTCGCCCGGCTAGTTTTTTTTTTTTTTTGTATTTTTTAGTAGAGACGGGGTTTCCCCGTGTTAGCCAGGATGGTCTCGATCTCCTGACCTCGTGATCCGCCCGTCTCGGCCTCCCAAAGTGCTGGGATTACAGGCTTGAGCCACCGCACCCGGCCTTAGGAATCTTTTTCTCTTTGATCCCTTTGGGGTAACACTAAGTGCATTTGTTCCTCTCTCTGCATAAGCTTATCTTCTGTGGTAAGTCCTCTGCCGCCGTGTGTCTGGAGGGTGTGCTGTTGTGTCCTCTCACCAGTCTGATCCCTGTCTTTGGAATCAGCCAAGAACTGGACACAATACTCCAAATGGACCCTGTCCAGTGCTAAATTCATGGAATATCACCTCCCTCATTTTAGAGGCTATACTCATTTTAATGCAGCTGAGAGCTGGCAGCTATTTTGGCAGCTACAATACACCAAGCCCCTTGTTGACTGAAGCCCTGAAATGTCTTGCTGTCATACTTGCTGGGTCCCAACTAATCCTTTCTGATAGTTTTCTGTCCCCTGAAGCTCCTGGGAAGTAGGCTTGGCTTCCTGTTTACTGCCTTAAACACAACCCCGGCCATAGGGAGTCTCTGCCACCATCAGGGCCACTCAAATGGGATCCCTGGCACTCAGGCCTCTTCTCTGACCTCAGCCTGAGACTGAGACCTGTCACAAGGGCCCAGCAGGCATCCTGGGTCTGAACAGAGCCCTTCAGCGGGAGCCCTGCTTACTCGGTGACCTTGGACAAGTCTGCTTGTCTCTGGACCTTGGTTTCCTCATGTGTAAGGCAGAGTGGTATAACTTAATTACGCATTCTTTTTAAGGTTTTTAGTAGGTTTGCATACAGTGATAAGAAAGATGCCTTGTACTCATTCTTTTTTTTTTTTTTTTTCTGAGACAGGATCTTACTTCGTTGCCCAGGTTGGAGTGCAATGGCACGATCATGGCTCACTGCAGCCTCGAACCCCAGGCTCAACTGATTCTCCTGCCAGTCTCCCGAGTAACTGGGACTACAGGTGTGCATCACCATGCCTGGCTAATTTTTGTATTTTTACTAGAGACAGGGTTTCACCGTGTTGCCCAGGCTGGTCTTGAACTCCTGGGCTCATGTGATCTGCCCATCTCGGCCTCCCAAAGTGCTGGGATTATAGGCATGAGCCACCGTGCCCAGCCCCATTACTCTTTACTCAGTTTCTCCCAATGGTAACATCTTACACAAGGATGGTGCCATATCACAACCAGGAGAGTGACACGGACACCATTTTTGGGATTTTATTCAGACTGCTTTGACATGCATTCATTTCAGTCATAGTTAAAGCCTCTTCTGCTCATAGGAGAAAACAGTTGTTGGTGTTTGCTGGGGTGGGCCCTGTCCTGATGTCTCATACACGTCTTCGATCTTCCTCTTGTCCTTTCTCGCCTTTCCTTCCCTTTCTTTGCTCATTACCTCTTTCCAAAAAGGGAGTAAGGCAGTCCTTTGGGTCACTTAATTTTCACAACACAGTGAGGCACTGCTCTCCTCATTCCCATTTGACAGATGGGCTGCCGAGTTTCTGCGGTCGGCCAGGCTCATGCGGTGGTGGAGCGAGGACTGGAACACTGGCCTGCGTGACTCTGAGCCCTGGGCCTCTTACCGGCTGCACTGTGCACTCAGCAGCCCCGCCGTGAGGCCCTTCTTTGGCAGGGGCCTGAGCTCGGGGGGTCCGGGGAGGCATGAGGGTGCTGAGAGGGAATCAAGGGGGTCTGGAGAAAGGGGCTGGGCACAGGGAAAGAGAATGGCAGGAAGGAGCTGAAGGTGCACAGAGGCCAGAGCGGAGCTCAGCCGGAGCCAAGGGCTTGGATCAGCCCTGGTTGGATGCCCAGGCTCCTGGGAGCTGTGGTGGGAGCAAGGGTGGGGAGGGCTGCTTCCCAGGGCTGCTTCCGACCTGCTCCTCGTCAAACTTGTGACTCATCTCCGGAGTACAAGAGCCTGCTTGTGGCCATTGCGACATCAGGGAGTTTCCCCAAGGCTGGGATTTGGAGGGCCTTAGCACCGTCCACTCCCCATGATGGATTATTTGGAGAGCCTTAGCGCCGCCCACTCCTCATGATGGATTGGGGTGATGAAGGGGTAGGGTGGGGGCAATTTTCTTACTTTCCCACTGTAGGGAGCAGTGAAGGCCACATATGGCATCTGATCATGCGGTTCTGGAGCCCAGGACAGACCCAAAGCTGGGAGCGGATTGGAGTGAAAGCTCCTCCCTCTCTCTACTTGGCCCCTCTCAGGGAGAGAGTGGAAGCCCACATGGGGGCCGGAGCTGGGGATGCTGGAAGACTATTTACTAATTCCTCCCTCCACCCCAGGTGTCAGCACCACAGGTATGGCCTGGGCCTGGCCCCATGTGGAACACGCCAGGCGAACCTGTCAACCAGATCCATGGGAACTCAGATATATTACCTTTTCCCACAGCATCGATCGTTTTAGTCAAGGCAGAAATTTCTCCCTCTGCAAATGAATAACTGGCCTTCACCACAGAAGGGCAACAGCATTCTACTGTATGGGTTTGCCAGTTTCTCTCCCGCTGTGGGGCCATTTGCTGGGCTTCAGTAAACGTTACTTATGTGCATCTCATAAATCAGGTGTCTGACTTCTCAGAATGTGGCTGCAGTCTACCGTTGAATTAGATCCTGTGAGCAATGTCCGATTTCACTGGCCAGCACATTCTTCTCGAGTGTGGGATTGGTTTTTGCAAGCCCTAGAAAGGATTTTGATAAGCCGCCAGCTTCAGGCAGGCTGAGAAACAAGAAAGGAGGGCATACGTGGGTCAGTTCGCTCGGAGTAGAAGAGGGATCAGGTATTATTTTCCCTTTCCCACTCTCCATTCCTGCCTGTTCCTGCCTATTTTTGCCACTTTGCCACAGAGCCTTTGCCCAATGAATTCCTGCCTGGGGGCTTGGAAATCACATTGGTGTTGGAGTCAGATGAGTTGGGTGAATCCAGCCTCTGCAGTCTGAGCAAGCACTGCCTTCCTTAGCCTCCTCTTCCTCTCCTAGAAAGTGGACATCCTGAAACAGACCTCACAAGGGAGTCAGGTGATTAAATGAGATGACTGAGCCTATTGCTGTGTGTGACTGCTGTGAGTCCTACTGGGTGAACTTGGACAGGTCTTACTGCTGTTTCCTAGACTGCACAAGAAGAGCTGGTCCGGATCAGGGGTTGCAAACCCAACCTCCCATGGCTGCCATATGTGTGAATCTGATGGGAGGGCGCCCTGTTCACGGGGCTTCTGCTACGCAGCACCAAAGAATTGGAGCTCTGGGGGGATCCCGGAAGGTCAACCCCAAGGAGCCCAGGGATGTTCCTCTCTTTTGTTCACTGCCATATTCTCAGTGTCCACAACAGTGTCTGACAAAGTAGATGCTTAATAAATATCTGCTGAATGAATGAAATTGAATCAGGGTTGCTGGATCTTCCAAACATTCAAGAGAAACTGGAAAGCTGGCTCCCTGTGGGGAGTTTCAGTCCTGGCAACCAACTCAAGAGCCTGGGAGCTTGGAGTTCTAAAAAATGCCATGTGGTCCAAATTAAACACATGTGCAGGCTGCATCTTGCCTGTTGGCTCAGCTCCAGGCCTTCTGACCACACTCTGCTCTCCAGAAAATCTGCAGGGGCTGGAGCACTGATCACAGGGTTATCACTGATAATGTCCCGGTGGCCCAGCCGCTGCCAGCCTCTCACACCCTGTCTCCAGGCTGCAAGAACATGGCATTCTTTCCATTCCTGGAATGAATGAGTCTTTGCTGCTGTTCTGTGAGGACCAGCCCTTCCCGTGCAGCTGTGGGGACTGCCATTCTCCCCATTCCCCCAAGTGTCTTGGAGTCCAGTCACTACACCCTCTCCCCTACTCCATGGAAACTGACCTTGGAATGGCCTCTTGGCCCACAGACTCTCTCCTCACCAGGGCCTGACAGTGTCCCACCTGCCTGCAGGGGCCCAGTGGAGGGCCCACCCACCACCTGACCTCCCCATTCGCTGACTATGTTGTCTCCAACCTCCTTCTTCCCTCTACTTCAGCCACCTGGTGTCAGGTATATACTTGGTCCTTGTCATCTCCTGGGATGGCTCTGCCTCTGGAATGTTCTATTCAAACATTCCTTCTCTGTGGCTATGACTTCCTCTCTCTCTCTCTCTTTTAATGAGACAGGGTCTCCCTCTGTCAGCCAGGCTGGAATGCAGTGGCACAATCTTGGCTCACTGCATGTAGCCTTGACCTCCTGGGCTCAGATGATCCTCTTGCCTCAGCCTCCCGAGTAGCTGGGACTACAGGTGCGCACTACCACGCCAGGATAATTTTTGTATTTTTTGTCGAGATGAGGTCTTGCTATGTTGCCCAGGCTGGTCTCGAACTCCTGGGCTCAAGTCATCCACCTGTCTCAGCCTCCCAAAGTGCTGGGATTATATATTGCACCCTTTGTGGAAATCAGGCTCACGACTGACTCCCTTCACAGTGTACAGAAGATCATGCCCAGCCCTTCTTCTCTTTCTTGCTCTGTCACCCAGGTTGTCTCATTACACCCGTCCTTTAACACACTGATCTCACTTCACTTCTTTCTCTCCCTGTGCTTGTTTCTTCCTTCTCCATTATTCCCCAGAGTCTGACCAGGATCCCCAACTCCCATGACGTATGGCCGTCTGTCTGGCTAAACCCTCCTCCAGAGCAATCCTTTCCTGGGTCTGTCGAGCATTGAGAGTAAATTCACACAACACAGCCATGCTTTCCAGCTTCAAGGGGGCCCTCAAAGCCCCCTGGAGCCCACCATGCTTCCTGGGTGAACTGTCTTTGCCAGCTGACCATTGTGGACCCAGCCTGTCCATTCTCCTCCAGCCCCAATTCCCTCCGTGACCCACCTCGTCCTCTGCCGTCCTTCAACCTCTCCCTCCTAACCTGTAACCCCACCTGCCTCTGGGCCTACTCTGTTCCTTCGGTCTGGAACACTCCTTTCCTCCATTTTGCTTGGTCAGCTTCTCATTTTTTGGGATTCAGTTTATGTGTCTCTTCTTCCAGGAACCCCTCTATAACCATCCCTCCCAGCCACCCAGACTGGAGCCCTGCTCTGGTTCTCACGGCACCCCTCACCCTGATGAAGGTGGGCACCCTGCTCTATGACAATCTCTTAATTATTGTCCCAGTTGCTGTGAGTCCCTGGAGGGTAGAGACACTGTTAGGTCACCTTTGGGTCTCTTGTAGCAAGACCTGCACCAATGCCTTACACATTCAACAAGAGCACGTGCAAGCATTCTTTTGTGAGCAGCTCTCCCTTTCCCGCCTCCGCCAGCCCTTCCTCCCTGTCTCCACGTATCCAGATTGCACCCTTTGTGGAAACCAGGCTCACGGCTGACTCCCTTCACAGCGTCTTCTCTGCTAACCTGAGAGGGAACCCATCCCCTTTCTTTCTGACGGAGAAAGATGCTGGATCCGTGGTGAGCTCATGCAATTTCTCATTTCACTTTTTATATGATAATATGTGGATGTATGTAAATTCCTTGGAGATAGAACTTCTAGCTGTACCATCCCTGTATTCCTGGCAGTTAGCCTAGAAAGCTTTGAAAAGACAAATGGAAGTGTAATAAGAGAGGCCATTACCCAATACTTGTTATTTGTTTCCTGCTGCTGCTATGACAAATTACCAGAAACTTGGTGGCTTAAAACACAAATGGGACCAGGCGCAGTGGCCACGCCTATAATCCTAGCATTTTGAGAGACCAAAGTGGAGGATCACTTGAGCCCTTGGATTTGAGACCAGCCTGGACAACTCAGGAAGACCCCATCTCTACAAAAAATAGAAAAGTTAGCCAGGCATGGTGGTGCACACCTGTAGTCTCAGCTACAGGAGGCTGAGGTAGGAGGATCCCCTGAGTCTTGGAAATTGAGGCTGCAGTGAGCCGTGATTGTGCCAGTGTACTCCAGCCTGGGCGACAGAGCGAGACCCTATCTCAAAAAAGCAAAGCAAAGCAAAACAAAACAAAACAACAAAACACAAATGTATTCTCTAACAGTTCTGGAGGCCCGAAATCCTCAATCTGTTTCCCTGGGCTGAAGACAGGGAGTTGGCAGGACCCATTCCTTCTGGAGGCTCCTGGGGGAAGCCATTTCCTTGCCCTTTACAGCCTCTAGAGAGTGCCTGCAATCCTTGGCTCACAGTGGCCGCCCTGAATTCCTATGGCCTCTGCTTCCACAGTCACATCTCCCGACTCTGAGCCTCCTGCCTCCCTCTTATAAGGACCCTTGTGATTCTATAGGGCCCACCTGGATAATTCAGGATCATGTCCCCATCTCAAGACCCTTAATTTGGTAACAGCTGTAAAGTCCCCTTTATCATATAAAGTAACATTCATAAAGTCCAGGGATTAAGTACCCCCCAACCGATGGGAGTGATTATTTAGCCTATCACAATAGCATTTATTATGTCACAAAGAATTGATAAGAAAGTCAGGCTTCTTGGTTCAATGCTGTTTTAATTCCGCCAGAAAAGTTGGAAGATTTCTTTCCTGTGGGATGAAGATATTGGAGCAAGACTTTTAGGCGTGCATTGTTTATAAAGTTCCCAGACCTTGGTCCTGAAGAGCCGGCCCGCAAAGACATAAATGACTGGGTTCAGGGAGCTGTTGGTGAAGGCCAAGAAGTTGGCCAATTGCAGGCCCAGGTCAATGAAGTCCTCCCAAAAGCAGCCTCGGACTGCTTGCACCTGGAATAAGAATTCCAGGAAGGCAAAGAAGTGGTAAGGGGCCCAGCAGACCAGGAAGGCCACCACGAGCGTGAGGATCAGCGCTGTGGTCTTGCTATCCTTGCGGCCCCCGCACCTTGTCCTGCTGACCTCCTCCCGCCCTCGCAGGGAGGCCAAGATGTGGTAGTTGAAGAAGACGATCGCAGCCAGTGGTAGGAGGAAAGCCAGAATATTTAACTCCACAATCCTCGCAAAGTGCCAGGCCTCATGCGGGAGGAGCAGGATGCAGGCGGTGATGTTCAGATCTGGGACGGCTTGGATGGATCGCAGCAGGAATGTGGGGATGCTCAAGAGGCCCCCCACAACCCAGATGAGCACGCAGGTGACCCGGGCCTGCCTCCGCCGCTGCCGCCTCCGGCTGGCCATAGGGTGCACCAGCATGCAGTAGCGGTCCTGGCTGATGGCCACCACCAGGAAGATGCTGATGAACAAATTGGCCTTGATGACGCCGTTGGTGACACGGCAGAGGAGGGCTCCGAAAGGCCAGTTAAACTGGTTCCAAATGTTCTCTGCCCAGAAAGGCAAGCCCAAGACAAACACCAGATCAGAGGCCGCCAGGTTGGCCAGGTAGATTTCTGCCACGTTTAGTCGCCGCCTGGGCAGGAGGAAGACCAACAGGACGAAAAGGTTCCCTAGGAGGCCGAAGGAACAGATGGAGATGATAAATGTTGGCAGCACTCTGTGCAGCAGGTCCCAGGCTTCCGGAGCATTGTCACAGGCTGTAGCATTTTGAGGGAACAGCTGGCTCTGGTTGGAGGACTGGAGCTCTAGAGGGGGCCAGGATGCCATGCACAGTGACCTGAAATGAACAGCAGGTAGAATAAAACAGGAAGTGGCAGACTACAGCCTATGAGCCAAACCAGCCTGTCACCTGTTTTTGGACAATAAAGTTTTATTGGCACAGAACCACACCCATTCATGGACACATTCTCTACGGCTGCGTTCATGCTACAAGGGTGAATTGAGTGCTTGTAACGGAGACTGTCTGGCTTGCAAAGCTGAAGATATTTACCATCTGTTCCTGCAGAGGAAAAGTTCGCTGACCTCTGGTTTAAGGGATGGTGCCTGAGTCCAAATCCTGGTACAATCACTCAGTGTGAGCTACTTAGACCCATGGACTTTCACTTTCCTTTTTAAATATTGGAGAGAATCGTGTCTCTCTTGTGGGATCATGGGAGGGCTGTTGTTAGGATCTACAGGGTGCTTAGCTCTGTGCCTGGCATAGAGGAAAGACTTTGGAAGGTAGTGATTAGTCTTAGTAACAACTGTACCATTATTATTATTATTATTACTATTAGGGTTTTAACAGCATTTAATGAGCAGTTACCTCACACCAGCCCCTTGCCAGGCACTGAAGATATGCAGGACAGAGTAGCCCCAGCCTCATGGGGCTGCAGACATGGAGGCAGAGGTCACGGCTTGAAACAGAACTGAGGGAAGCCCGGGAACAGCAAAGGAAGCTGACCTGTTGTGGCTGGGACCAGTGTGGTGGAAGGGATGGGGGCAGTGCTAGGAGGTTCCTCTTATGGGCCTGAAAAACATGAGTGCTGGCCAGGTGTGGTGACTCACACCTGTAATCTCAGTACTTTGGGAGGCCAAGGCAGGTGGATCAGATGAACCCAAGAGTTCAAGGCCAGCCTGGGCAACATGGTGAAATCCTGTCTTTACAAAAAAATACAAAAATTCGCTGGGCATGGTGGTGCACACCTGTGGTCCCAGCAACTCAAGAGGCTGAGGTGGGAGGATCGTTTGAGCCTGGAAGGTCGAGGCTGCAGCGAGCCATGATTGTGCCACCGTACTTTAGCCTGGGCCGACAGACTGAGACCCTGTCTCAACAACAACAACCACAACAAAGAAAAAAAAAGAGAGAGAAAAAAAGATAAAAGAAAAAGGAAAGCATGAGTAATAAATAAGGATAACAACTACATTTGTTAGATGGTATTAATGGTCTCTGTGTTCCAGGTGCCATTTAAGTGTTTCACATTTAAGTATTTTCTCATTTAATATTCCTAGCAGTCATTCAAGGTAGGGGCCATTGTCATCTCCACTTCGCCAATTAGAAAATGGAGTGCTGAGACCCAGAGTCACCTGTCTGAGGTCACACAGCTGGTCAGTAGAGCCTGGATTCAAACCCAGGCAGTCTGATTTGAGAACCTGATTGACAGCCTGTGCTTCTTTCTGCTCTCTTCTGCTGCACCTGTCCCTGCTCGGTGAAGGACAAAGCCAGGCTGAGAGAAGTTAACCAGCTTGTCGGAGAAGACCTAGGTGGTGTTTACAGTGCTACTCTAGGAACCTTGGTCTGCATGGGCCCCAGAGGCCGTGCTCACAGCCGTGCAGCTGACTGGCCTCCTACGCTTGCTGGAGGAGCTAGAGCTGGTGGGCACAGTGTACACTATGAACTTTGGTCTGCGTGCCCCCCGTAGCTCACGTTCACAGCCACGCAGCCGACCTGCCTCCCATGGTCCCATGCTGAGTTTCACCGGGAGAGGGATAGAAAGCTCTGTCTCTTTCCATAGGGAAGACTGTGTCTCCCAGCCCTCTGTGGTCCCACAAGGGGTAGATCCCATCCTGTGCTCATGGCTTTGTGGCCTCCTGCCCGCAAAACCGGCCACAGCCAACTCGGGGACCCACAGAACACTATCCACAGAGTGAGCAGCTGCCTACACTGTGGGATTTATGGGGCTCCAGATGATCTTCAGAGTCTAAACATTCTTCCACAACTTGGATAGGTTAATATACACCCAGTGCTTAGCAGGGTTCCTGACTTATCATAAGCACGTGGCAAATGTTAGCTGTCACCATCATGATTGTTATTACTGGGTGACACCTGGGATTGCTTCAACTGCGCAAAGCCTCACAGATACCAACAAAAGCTATCGTGTAGCAGAGAATTAGTCCTGGAAGAGCATATTTGGCTGTGTAACCTCGGGAGAGTCTGTTCATGTCTCTGAGCCTGACTTTCCTCACCGAAGGAAGACACGATGTCCTCAAGAGGCTCTTCTAGCTGTGATAGTCTGTCATGTCACTCACATGGAGTTATTCACACTGGGGTATGATTCACTGGTTCCTCCAGTCATTTTTTTTGGCTGAACAAGTATTTACTGAGAATGTACTATGTGCCAGGTACTGTTCTAGGTATTTAGGACAAAGCAGTGAATACAGCAGGCAAAAACCCCTGCTCTCAGTGTGCGTATAAGCCTAGCGGGAGGGAGGAGTTGATAAACAACACACACACTAAATAAACATGCTGGCGAGTGACAGCTGGGGAGAGTAGCAGTACAGGTGGTGAGAAGTGATCAAATCCTAGAGGTGTTTTGAAGGTAGTAACACCATGATTTTCAGTTGGATCTGGGTAGGAGAAAGGAGAAATTGGACAATGCCAAGGTTTTTGCATTGAACACCTGGAAGTATGAAGTTGTCATCAGCTGAAATGAAGGTGACAGAATGAAGATGAAGCAGTTTTTTTTTTGTGGGGAGTGGGGAAGATCAGGAGTTCAACTTTGGAATTGTTAAGGTTGAGATGTAAATTGGACATCACATGGGGACATCCGGTAGGCAATTAGATAGACAAGTGTGGTATTCAGGGACAAGATCTGGGATGATGAGACATAACTGGGAGTTGTAACCACAGGAACGGCATTTAAAGTCACACGGCTGGATGAAATCACCAAGGGAGAGAGTAGATAAAAGAGTAGAAGCTGCAGAGCTGCCAGTTGACAGATCAACAGGAGACACGGGAAATTATGATTTGGTGGTTGTGAAATATCCATGGCACATGGAAGCTGAGCAGTCCCCACCCAGAGCATAATATGGAGGAGGCTGGAGGCTCTTGTTACAATAGTTTGGTCATTTTTTGCAGGGCATAAATCCAAAACTATGTTTATTTTATCATTTGGCAATACTTAAAGAATTTGCAATAAACCCTTTTGGAGTGATGAGCTAAAAAACAAATGTTTAATGGAAATTTAAGTGCTGCACTTCTGTTGCTCAAGGAAGTTGCTGATGAGCAGATAGCTTGCATAGAATATTTGTTGACGTTTGCATCACTATGGGGTCTGTAGCAATTTCACTGATTGCAAGAAAACCTGACACAGAGCTGCTACTTTAGAAATTAGTAATTTTAAGAACGTTGCACCAGGCCAGGCACAGCGGCTCACACCTGTAATCCCAGCACTTTGGGAGGCCAAGGCAGGTGGGTCAAGAGGGCAGGAGTTCAAGACCAGCCTGGCCAAGATGGTGAAACCCTGTCTCTACTAAAAATATAAAAATTAGCTGGGTGTGGTGGCAGGTGCCTGTAATCCCAGCTACTTGGGAGGCTGAGGCAGAGAATTGCTTGAACGTAGGAGGCAGAGGTTGCAGTGAGCTGAGATCATGCCAGTGCACTCCAGCCTGGGTGACAGAGTGAGACTCTGTCTCAGAAAAACACAAAAAAACAAAAGAACATTGCACCCTAAGACACGGTTCTCATCCATGTAGTTGCAAAAGATGCTGATGTAAGATCATTCTGAGAGGCATGACTTTTCCCTTAGATCAAACGACTGTTCTTTAAGTTAACTCAGCTCACATTTAATTCCAGCTTTTCTTGTGCACATGCAACAGTGGAAGTGATGGCAGACTGTGTGTTGGCTCCATAAGAAGAATGTCATAGAAAGCAAAATGGTGCCCGCTCAACACCAGTATCCTCAGACTCTTCAGACAGAAAAGCCTGTCAATTCCAATCACAATTCATTCTTTCATTCAGCTCATGGAAGCAAAGCAGGGCTTTGCAACATTCATTCTGGCAAAGTGAAACAACTGACTTTTTGTGAATGCTATTTTAAGTTGTTTAAATTTTCCACACTGGAAATAAAGTCACTGCATTTTTGTGAGGATAAAACACAAATTTTGGTGGAGTCCAGTGTCATGGTAACAACAATATTCTTACTAAATTAAGACACTAATGAAACAGAAATATGATTGGAACAGGTCATGGTGCATACACAATTTGTTACTGTATGTAAATAAATGTCAATATTCTATAAATAGAAATAGATGTACGAGACAAAATTTATAAAATGTTAAAACATGCACAGATTTACTGAACTACAAACTTGATGTGATAAAGTTGTTCATGAATTTTTTTAAAAACTCGACTTCCGCATGTGTTTTCTCTTTTATTTTTCCATTATCAATCAATTTTGGAGGACATTGAGTCTCAGTGCCCTAAAATGTTATTAAATAGATTAAATAGTGTGTTGAAACAGATCTCTAAATTTTTGTTGAATTTTGTTCCAAATCAGTTGGAAATATTTAGTCAAGTTATTCAATAAATAGAGCACCAAAACATCAGCTTTCAAAGCTTTTAGTGAATTATAAGTATTGAAAACAAAGCTGGTATGCAGAAAAATTATAAAATGTATCAGAAAATGATAAAAATCAAATGCTGTACAAGAGTTAATTTTGAAATTCTAAAGTGAGCTCTGGAATAATTCAGTTTGTGGGAAGAATCTTTTTAATTGGATAAATTCATGTTCTGTACGGAAATGAGATGAACTTGAGAAAACCAGTGATTTGCAGTATCTGAATTTGACAAAACATTCAAAACTTATAAGTAGGTACAACTTATTTGAAAGGTTTAATCTGGTAAAGAAAAAAAAAATACTTCTGGGCTGGGCGCGGTGGCTCATGCCTGTAATCCCAGCACTTTGGGAGGCCAAGGTGGGTTGATCACCTGAGGTTAGGAGTTCAAGACCAACCTGGCCAACATGGTGAAACTTCATCTCTACTAAAAATTAAAAAATGGCCGGGCGCGGTGGCTCAAGCCTGTAATCCCAGCACTTTGGGAGGCCGAGACGGGCGGATCACGAGGTCAGGAGATCAAGACCATCCTGGCTAACATGGTGAAACCCCGTCTCTACTAAAAAATACAAAAAACTAGCCGGGCGAGGTGGCAGGCGCCTGTAGTCCCAGCTACTCGGGAGGCTGAGGCAGGAGAATGGCATAAACCTGGGAGGCGGAGCTTGCAGTGAGCTGAGATCCGGCCACTGCACTCCAGCTTGGGCGACAGAGTGAGACTCTGTCTCAAAAAAAAAAAAAAAAAAATTAAAAAATTAGCCAGGCATGGTGGTGGGCGCCTATAATCCCAGCTACTCAGGAGGCTGAGGCAGGAGAATTGCTTGAGCCGGGGAAGCGGAGGGTGTGGTGAGCCGAGCTAGTGCCACTGCACTCCAAACTAAGGCACAAAGACAGCACCTGTGAAAATATCTGGGCTAAAATATTTATGCAATTCCACAGGCAAAGAATTGGACTTGAGAACAGCATCTGCCTGGCAGAATTTGCTGAGAGCTTATCACTCAGAACCTGCAGAGGGAACATTTTCTGAATATATTATGGTTCAAGAGAAGAGTCAATTGAAGGTACTAATTTAAATTTGTTAATTGTAAAATTTGTGGAAAAAAGATTTCAGGCAATTATATGGAAAAATTAAAAATAACAAGACCACATTGAAGAAAATACATTATTGGGAAAAATACCAAAGACATGGTATCAGTCAGGTACAAGAAACTGTAGCATGTGAATATGCAACAAGAAAAATTATTTTGCTTATCTTATTTATTTATTTTTTGAGACAGAGTCTGGCTCTGTCACTCAGACTGGAGTGCAGTGGTGCGATCTCGGCTCACTGCAAGCTCCGCCTCCTGGGCATTCTCCTCCCTCAGCCTCCTGAGTAACTGGGACTACAGGCGCCCACCACCACGCCCGGCTAATTTTTTTGTATTTTTAGTAGAGATGGGGTTTCACCATGTTAGCCAAGATAGTCTCTATCTCCTGACCTCGTGATCTGCCCATCTCTGCCTCCTGCTTATCTTATTTTTAAATGTTCAGTTAATTAACATAAAAATGTTTTATTTTGCTTTAATATTCATAGGTGCATGTATATGTATTTAAAGACTTTTTTTGAAAATCGTTTTTACCTAGAACTACTTTATAACACCATCAATATAATATAACAATTTTGTTGGACTTTTTTCCTCCCTCCCTCCCTCCCTCCCTCCCTTCCTTCCTTCCTTCTTTCCTTCCTTTCCTCCTCTCCTTCCATCCCTACCCTCCTTCCCTCCCTCCCTCCCTTCCTTCCTTCCTTCCTTCCTTCCTTCCTTCCTTCCTTCTTTCCTCCACATCCCTCCCTTCCTCCCTCCTCCCTCCCATCCTGCTTCCCTCCCTCTCTCCTTCCTCCCTTCTTCCCTCCCTCCTTTTCCTTCCTTCCTTCTTTCCTTCTTTCCTTCCTTCCCTCCTTCCTTCCTTCCTTCCTTCCTTCCTTCCTTCCCTCCCTCCCTCCCTCCCTCCCTCCCTCCCTCCTTCCTTCCTTCCTTCCTTCCTTCCTTCCTTCCTTCCTTCCTTTCTTCCTTCCTTCTTTCCTTCCTTTTTTCCTTCCTTCCTTCTTTCCTCTCTCTTTCTACCTATAAATACTGATTTTTTGGGGAAATAATTTTTGACTATTGGAGTGCCCTGGCAGTGTGCACAACACATGGCCTGGCCATCCTTCTCCTAGCTATCTCTGATGATGGCCAGGAAGCTGAGGTCTATGGTGACAGAGGTTGGCCGGTGGGAATCGGTGAAATTCCCCTGTGATAGGTTGGGAATTCTCAGGGTGAAAGGAGGTGAGATCCTGACCTATGGTGGAGGGGCTGGGGCATTGAGAGTTTGAGAAGAGACAGGAGGGTGCTGAGCACTGATATGGTTTGGCTGTGTCCCCACTCAAATCTCATCTTGAGTTGTAGCTCCCATAATTATCGTGTGTTGTGTGAGGGACTTGGTGGGAGATAATTGAATCATGAGGGTGAAGAACAAAGCCAAGCCAATATCTTGACTTTAGCTCAGGGAGACTGAGTTTGAACTTCTGATCTCCAGAACTGTAAGACAATAACTTTCATCGTTTTAAGCCATTAACTCTGTGATAATTAATTACAGCAGCCTTAGGAAACCAGCACAGGGGGTGAGGCTGCACCTTGCCCAGGAAGCCAGAGACAACCAGCTATGCAGGGACTTTAGCTCGAATCTGATTAGGTCAGTGGACACCGCCCCCATTCCCAGGACTGAGAGGTGGCTGGGGCCACTGCAGCCACAGCATATGTCTGCTCATGTGGGGCTTATTTTTAAAAGGATTGTCCTCACCTGCTGCTGTCTGTGTTTATAAAGTTGGCCAGAGAGGAGAAATCTTCCTTTGCCAGGTTTAGCTTTAGCTCTGATATTTGCCTGGAACATAGTAGGTGTCCAATAAACAATATCTATGGATATTGTTAGTAATATGTGACCCTATTTAAAGAACTCAGAAGGGGCATTGGGCAAGTCTACGAGAGAGGGAGATTCTATAATTTCTGTGTGATATTTTCTGGATTCTGCACATTTTAACCTTGGCTATGAGAGAGTGTGACTTTTTTCAACAAATTAGTTAATTCTTCAAATGAACTCCAATTTCAACAGCATGGTGATGATAAAGGTGTTGGAAATCCAGCCACAGATGTTAAAGACCGTCAGCACGGTCACATAATAAGATGCTACTTTCAAGCCGCGAATAACCCAACCAGTTATTGGTCTTGTGAAATCTTGTAAGCCATTCCAGAGAGACTAATTTAATTTTTATGATTCAGAATTTGCAGGCTGTAACGGGTCAGAGTCCATGCAAGCTCTGGGGGCTGTATTCAGCCCTGACATGTTTCACTTGATTTTGATATAAGGAGTTACTGGAACCTTCCCAACAGTTCTAAAACCTTTCCCTCCTCCTCCTGTTCTGGAAAAGCAATTAAGACCTAAACTAGACATGAAATAAAAGTCTCTTAAATTGATTTAGAGTTACTTTTAAAAAGTACCCTCACAGAAGCGGAACATTTTGCCAAGAGGTAGGTGTAAAAAGAAGTTTTTTGTTTTTCTAAGAGACACAGATTTCCCCTTATATTGTACTCTCATAAAAGAGAAAGAAGGTGGTCATTTACTTACTCAGGCAGAAAATGAAGGCGTTCACAACTTTAGCTGGGTTTTCTGATAGTGAGAGCTGCCTTTGGAGGTGTTTTCTCTTCTGGGAAGCTCTGTGGAAATGTGGTCGCTTTAAATTATATAACCTCCTCTCCAATGACGTCATTGTGGGGATTGCCGCAAAAGTGAGTCTTTCGGGACTCACTCCAAGTGGATTTGGAAGGAAAAATCCACTCTCATTTCACTTTGCACTTAAGGGATGATGACAGATTATTCAGTTACCATCTCCTCTTTTACTTTGGTACCATCTGCAGAGGCCTGCAATCCTGCCCAAGACCTGTACATTGGCCAATAGGCCCTAAAAACACGTTTTGGCATTGCCAACTTGCTCCAAGGCTCGCAAAGTGTCAGTGAACATTGAAGGACGGCTTTTGACCCCTTCACTGTTGGCTTCTGAATGTCTGGGGCTCTGCAGCTGCTTTTGTGGGAGCCACTTCGAATGGCCCCTTTAGAATTTTGGTCATGAAATATACATTGCCAAGAATTCATCAGAGTGGACCCATCACACAGAGAGCTAGGAAAACGTTTGACTCATGCAATGTTCAGAGTTGAGTAAGACCAGATACGCTTTTTCCTAATCCTCCTTGGCGGCTCTGAAATTATGTTGGCATGGGTCAAGTTGAACTACTCAAGACCTCATGTTTCAGACAGTAAGATACTTTTGGCTTTCTTTGAGAATCAGGTGGCAAGATTCTCCAACTGAAGGCCCCTTACCTGCCATCTTAAAAATTAAGATCTTCCCAGGCCACCCCCTACATGTAGGAGAACTCATTCATGCCAGAATTCAGGGCTTCGAGTCTGACTTCTGGGAAGGTGACTCTCTAAATGTTTGGAGCAGAAGGTGTTACCTCTGTCTTTAGAATCTTGCCTTTTCCTTGTGTTCCCTTTTTCTGCTAGTGACATCTCAGTGGGAGCCAACTGCACTTCAAGTTTTCCAGCTATTTTCTCCTGTTGCTGAAGACCTTAAAATTGTGGAAGTAGGTGGAACAAATAGCATTCTGAGGCTCAGTAGTGGATGTACATTTCAGGGAAGAAGTTGGAATTTGCCTTAGAGGATGGTTCCTTCCTATCAGGAGAGACCTCCTGGGTGGGATTTGCAATAAAAAAAAATTGTCAACAGGAAAGCATCTTCCATCATTCTGGGGATAGATCTGAACCAGAAGAAGGCTCCAAATCTTAGCCTTTCCTGTTACTTAGTAATGTAGGCGGGGGTCTCTCCAGCCCGCGGCTGGCTTGTTCTCCCTTCAATATGAGTTTAGACTATACCGTTTCTGAGAAACATTTATTCTTAGGAGATGTCTCCCTGTCGATTCACCCAGGAGCGCGTATAAAGCCAGCTCTGCCATGAAGAGCACATGCAGGTCTGATCTCTGCTTTGCCTCTCGCTGGAAGACAGGCCACGAAGAGAGCTGGCCTGAGTGAGCTGGACTTCAGAGATGCATCTGGCCGCCTTGCTAAGGTGGTGGTGGGGAATGGAAAGTTCTTTAAGAAGACCCATGTTTCCCCTTGTTGCTCCTCTCCATGGGAAACGCGAGACAGGCCTGGGCTCAGGGGAGCAGAGGGTCTCCTACTGTCTCCGGGGCTAAGGGAGTGGGGCTGAGGATAGCGGGAGGAGACCCAAAATCTGTGAAAGAAAAGCAGGTCCCTATAGTGTGGCAGAAGACAGTGGAGGGCTAAGAAGTGGGAAAGCACTGAGGACCCTCTGCTGAGGCTTCACTTGCCTTTTCTTTTCTTTCTTTCTTTCTTTTTTTTTTTTTTT